>NW_025547558.1:0-108643 GCF_905237065.1 Salmo salar
CACTACCACTACCACGCCGCCACCACCGCCGGTACCACCACCACCACCGCTACCGCTACACTACCACCGCCGCTACCACCGCTGGTACCACTACTACTACTACTACTACTACTAAGAGCACTACTACTGCTACCACTACTACTACTACCACTACCACTACTACTGATACTACCACTACTACTACTACCACTACTACTACTACCACTGATACCACTACCACCACCACTACCACTACCACCACCGTTACCACTACTACCATTACTACTGGTACCACTACTACTACCACTACTACTACTACCACTGCTACCACTGTTACTACTACTACTACCACTACTACTACTACTGATACCACTACTACTACCACTACTACTACTACTACCAAGAGCACTACCACTGCTACCACTACTACTAGTACTACTACTACTACAACTTCTGCTACTACTACTGCTGCTACTACTACTACTACTACTACTACTACTACTACTACTACTGCTACTACTACTACTGCTACTGCTACTACCGCTGCTACTACTACTACTACTACTGGTACTACTACTACTACAACTTCTGCTACTACTGCTACTGCTACTACTACTACTACTACTACTACTACATGGTGAGCCCATCCTATTCCCCCATACCCAGCCTTATTCCCCATAGCCCTACCCCATATACCCAGCCTTATTCCCCATAGCCCTACCCCATATACCCAGCCTTATTCCCCATAGCTCTACCCCTATACCCAGCCTTATTCCCCATAGCCCTACCCCATATAGCCAGCCTTATTCCCCATAGCCCTACCCCCTATACCCAGCCTTATTCCCCATAGCCCTACCCCATATACCCAGCCTTATTCCCCATAGCTCTACCCCTATACCCAGCCTTATTCCCCATAGCCCTACCCCCTATACCCAGCCTTATTCCCCATAGCCCTACCCCCTATACCCATCCTTATTCCCCATAGCCCTACCCCCTATACCCAGCCTTATTCCCCATAGCCCTACCCCCTATACCCATCCTTATTCCCCATAGCCCTATCCCCTATACCCACCCTTATTCCCCATAGCCCTACCCCTATACCCAGCCTATACCCAGCCTTATTCCCCATAGCCCTACCCCCTATACCCAGCCTTATTCCCCATAGCCCTACCCCCTATACCCAGCCTTATTCCCCATAGCCCTACCCCTATACCCAGCCTATACCCATCCTTATTCCCCATAGCCCTACCCCCTATACCCAGCCTTATTCCCCATAGCCCTACCCCCTATACCCAGCCTTATTCCCCATAGCCCTACCCTCTATACCCAGCCTATGTTCTTGTATTTGACCAATCACATTTTATTGGTCACATACACATATTTAGCAGATGTTATTGTGGGTGTAGTGAAATGCTTGTGTTCCCAGCTCCAACAGTGCAGTAATATCTTAACAATTCACAACAATACACACACATCTAAAAGTAAAAGAATGAAATTAAGAAATATAGATATATTAGTTCAGTCCAGGACCAGTCGAACGTTTGGACACACCGACTCATTCCAGGGTTTTTCTTTATTTTTACTATTTCTTACATTATAGAATAATAGTGAAGACATCAAAACTATGAAATAACACATATGGAATCATGTAGTAACCAAAAAAAAAAGTGTTAAATGAAACCCTACCCCTATACCCAGCACTAATTCACTCTCCTTCTTGGTGAAATAGCCCTTACACAGCCTGGAGGTGTTTTGGGTCATTGTCCTGTTGAAAAACAAATGGTAGTCCCACTAAGCGCAAAGCAGATGGAATGGTGTGGCGCTGCAGAATGCTGTGGTAGCCATGCTGGTTAAGTGTGCCTTGAATTCTAAATAAATCACAGACGGTGTCACCAGTAAAGCACCACCACACCATCACACCTCCTCCTCCATGCTTCACGGTGGGAACCACACATGCAGAGATCATCCGTTCACCTACACTGCGTCTCACAAAAGACACAGCGGTTAGAACCAAAAATCTCAAATTTGGACTCATCAGACCAAAGGACAGATGTCCACCGGTCTAATGTCCATTGCTCGTGTTTCTCAGCCCAAGCAAGTCTCTTCTTCTTATTATTGGTGTCCTTTAGTAGTGGTTTCTTTGAATTTGTTTAACACTTTTTTGGTTACTACATGATTCCATAAGTGTTATTTCATAGTTTTGATGTCTTCGCTATTATTCAACAATGTAGAAAATAGTAAATAAATAAATAAATAAATAAATATATATATATATATATATATAAATAAATATATAAATATATATATATATATATATATATATATATATATATATATATATATATATATATATATTTATATGTGTGATGGGATGTATAGACATTATGAACAGTATATGATACAATATGTAGTACATCTGTGGAATACGCAGTATAGAATAGTATATATACAGTAATAGTTAATTAGGATGAAACTGACTAGAATACAGTATATACATATGAAATGAGTTAAACAGTATGTAAACATTATTAAACACTAGAATACAGTATATACATATGAAATGAGTTAAACAGTATGTAAACATTATTAAACACTAGAATACAGTATATACATATGAAATGAGTTAAACAGTATGTAAACCTTATTAAGCACTAGAATACAGTATATACATATGAAATGAGTTAAACAGTATGTAAACCTTATTAAGGACTGGTGTTCCATTATTAAAGCCAGGGATGCAGTCTGGTCTGGACTTGGTCTGAGGACACGGCTAGGGATACTACCTCCTCTACCAGCCAGACAGACAACCTCCTCTACCAGGCAGACAGACAACCTCCTCTACCAGGCAGACAGACAACCTCCTCTACCAGCCAGACAGTTACACAGACAACCTCCTCTACCAGCCAGACAGACAACCTCCTCTACCAGGCAGACAGACAACCTCCTCTACCAGCCAGACAGACAACCTCCTCTACCAGCCAGACAGGTACACAGACAACCTCCTCTACCTCCTCTACCAGCCAGACAGTTACACAGACAACCTCCTCTACCAGCCAGACAGACAACCTCCTCTACCAGCCAGACAGGTACACAGACAACCTCCTCTACCTCCTCTACCAGCCAGACAGTTACACAGACAACCTCCTCTACCTCCTCTACCAGCCAGACAGTTACACAGACAACCTCCTCTACCAGCCAGACAGACAACCTCCTCTACCAGCCAGACAGACAACCTCCTCTACCAGCCAGACAGTTACACAGACAACCTCCTCTACCAGCCAGACAGACAACCTCCTCTACCAGCCAGACAGTTACACAGACAACCTCTTCTACCAGGCAGACAGTTACACAGACAACCTCCTCTACCAGGCAGACAGACAACCTCCTCTACCAGCCAGACAGACAACCTCCTCTACCAGCCAGACAGACAACCTCCTCTACCAGCCAGACAGACAACCTCCTCTACCAGGCAGACAGACAACCTCCTCTACCAGCCAGACAGTTACACAGACAACCTCCTCTACCAGCCAGACAGACAACCTCCTCTACCAGGCAGACAGACAACCTCCTCTACCAGCCAGACAGTTACACAGACAACCTCCTCTACCAGCCAGACAGTTACACAGACAACCTCCTCTACCAGGCAGACAGACAACCTCCTCTACCAGCCAGACAGACAACCTCCTCTACCAGCCAGACAGACAACCTCCTCTACCAGCCAGACAGACAACCTCCTCTACCAGCCAGACAGACAACCTCCTCTACCAGGCAGACAGACAACCTCCTCTACCAGCCAGACAGTTACACAGACAACCTCCTCTACCAGCCAGACAGTTACACAGACAACCTCCTCTACCAGCCAGACAGACAACCTCCTCTACCAGCCAGACAGACAACCTCCTCTACCAGGCAGACAGACAACCTCCTCTACCAGCCAGACAGTTACACAGACAACCTCCTCTACCAGCCAGACAGACAACCTCCTCTACCAGCCAGACAGACAACCTCCTCTACCAGGCAGACAGACAACCTCCTCTACAATCAGACAGACAGACTACCTCATATGCCAGCCAGACAGACAACCTTCTCTACCAGCCAGACAGTTACACAGACAACCTCCTCTACCAGCCAGACAGACAACCTCCTCTACCAGCCAGACAGTTACACAGACAACCTCCTCTACCAGCCAGACAGACAACCTCCTCTACCAGGCAGACAGACAACCTCCTCTACCAGCCAGACAGTTACACAGATAACCTCCTCTACCAGCCAGACAGACAACCTCCTCTACCAGCCAGGATCTGAAGACAGATCCTCTGTCCCTATATGAAGCTCATCCCAAGTGGACCCCAGCAAAAAGCAATTCCTTTTACAATGTCAAAGAAATCTTCCTATTGGTGATACACTGCTGCAACAAAGAGATGGAATGATACAGTATGCAATATCTCTCTCTGAGTAATACTGTAGAGGGGAGAGGAGAGGAGGAGGAGAGGAGAGGGAGGGGAGGAGAGGGAGAGGAGGGGAGAGGAGGAGAGGAGGGGCAGAGGAGAAGAGGAGGGGAGGAGAGGAGAGGGAGGAGAGGGAGGGGAGGAGGAGAAGAGGAGGGGAGGGAGGGAGAGGAGGAGAGGAGGGGAGGGAGGGAGGGAGGGAGAGGAGGAGGGGAGGAGAGGAAGAGGAGAGGAGGAGGGGCAGAGGAGAGAGGAGGGAGGGAGGGAGGGAGGGAGGGAGGGAGGGAGGGAGGGAGGGAGGGAGGGAGGGAGGGAGGGAGGGAGGGAGGGAGAGGAGGAGGGGCTGGAGAGGAGGAGGAGGCATGAGGAGAGGAGGAGGGGTTGAAGAGGAGAGGGGATGAAGAGAGGGAGAAGAGGAGGAGAGGAGGAGGAGGAGGGGTTGAAGAGGAGGAGAGGGAGAGGAGAGGAAGAGGAGAGGGAGAGGAGAGGGGAGGGAGAGGAGGAGGAGGAGGCATGAGGAGATGAGAAGGGGTTGAAGAGGAGAGGGGAGGAAGAGAGGGAGAAGAGGAGGAGAGGAGGAGGGGGTGAAGAGGAGGAGAGGGAGAGGAGAGGAGCGGGAGGAGCAGAGTAGATGGACAGCTCTATAATCTGAGAGGTCTGTCTGTTACAACAAGACAAAAGTTAATGAGGTCTGAACGTTGCTGCAGCGGAGGCCTTGTCTTTGTCTTCTCATCTCCTCCCCCTCCCTCCCTGCCCTTTCTTAGCAGCATAATACAACATGGGCCTTAAGTGTGCAGCTGTAGAGAGAGAGAAAGAGAGAGAGAGAGAGAGAGAGACAGAGAGAGAGATAGAGAGTGAGACAGAGGGAGAGCAAGAGAAAGAGAGAGAGAGACAGAGTGAGAGAGAGAGGGAGAGCGAGAGAGAGAAAGAGACAGACAGAGAGAGAGAGAGACAGAGTGAGAGAGAGAGGGAGAGCGAGAGACTGAGAGACAGACAGAGAGAGACAGAAAGAGAGACAGCGAGATGGAGGGCAGCGTCTCTTATTCATTGGGGTCTGGTTGTAAAGATAGTAATTGATAGTCTGGTTGTAAAGATAGTAATTGGAGTCTGGTTGTAAAGATAGTAATTGATAGTCTGGTTGTAAAGATAGTAATTGGGGTCTGGTTGTAAAGATAGTAACTGAGGTCTGGTTGTAAAGATAGTAATTGGGGCCTGGTTGTAAAGATAGTAATTGGGGTCTGGATGTAAAGATAGTAACTGGGGTCTGGTTGTAAAGATAGTAATTGATAGTCTGGTTGTAAAGATAGTAATTGATAGTCTGGTTGTAAAGATAGTAATTGGGGTCTGGTTGTAAAGATAGTAATTGATAGTCTGGTTGTAAAGATAGTAATTGGGGTCTGGTTGTAAAGGCAGTAATTGGGGTCTGGTTGTAAAGATAGTAATTGATAGTCTGGTTGTAAAGATAGTAATTGGGGTCTGGTTGTAAAGATAGTAATTGGGGTCTGGTTGTAAAGATAGTAACTGGGTCTGGTTGTAAAGATAGTAATTGGGGTCTGGTTGTAAAGATAGTAACTGGGGTCTGGTTGTAAAGATAGTAACTGGGGTCTGGTTGTAAAGATAGTAATTGGGGTCTGGTTGTAAAGATAGTAACTGGGGTCTGGTTGTAAAGATAGTAACTGGGGTCTGGTTGTAAAGATAGTAACTGGGTCTGGTTGTAAAGATAGTAATTGGGGTCTGGTTGTAAAGATAGTAACTGGGGTCTGGTTGTAAAGATAGTAACTGGGGTCTGGTTGTAAAGATAGTAATTGGGGTCTGGTTGTAAAGATAGTAACTGGGGTCTGGTTGTAAAGATAGTAATTCGGGTCTGGTTGTAAAGATAGTAATTGATAGTCTGGTTGTAAAGATAGTAATTGGGGTCTGGTTGTAAAGATAGTAATTGGGGTCTGGTTGTAAAGATAGTAACTGGGTCTGGTTGTAAAGATAGTAACTGGGGTCTGGTTGTAAAGATAGTAACTGGGGTCTGGTTGTAAAGATAGTAATTGATAGTCTGGTTGTAAAGATAGTAATTGGGGTCTGGTTATAAAGATAGTAATTGGGGTCTGGTTGTAAAGATAGTAATTGATAGTCTGGTTGTAAAGATAGTAATTGGGGTCTGGTTGTAAAGATAGTAATTGGGGTCTGGTTGTAAAGATAGTAACTGGGGTCTGGTTGTAAAGATAGTAATTGGGGTCTGGTTGTAAAGATAGTAACTGGGGTCTGGTTGTAAAGATAGTAACTGGGGTCTGGTTGTAAAGATAGTAACTGGGGTCTGGTTGTGAAGATAGTAACTGGGGTCTGGTTGTAAAGATAGTAATTGGGGTCTGGTTGTAAAGATAGTAATTGGGGTCTGGTTGTAAAGATAGTAACTGGGGTCTGGTTGTAAAGATAGTAACTGGGGTCTGGTTGTAAAGATAGTAACTGGGGTCTGGTTGTAAAGATAGTAATTGGGGTCTGGTTGTAAAGATAGTAATTGGGGTCTGGTTGTGAAGATAGTAACTGGGGTCTGGTTGTAAAGATAGTAATTGGGGTCTGGTTGTAAAGATAGTAATTGGGGTCTGGTTGTAAAGATAGTAACTGGGGTCTGGTTGTAAAGATAGTAACTGGGTCTGGTTGTAAAGATAGTAACTGGGGTCTGGTTGTAAAGATAGTAACTGGGGTCTGGTTGTGAAGATAGTAACTGGGGTCTGGTTGTAAAGATAGTAACTGGGGTCTGGTTGTAAAGATAGTAACTGGGGTCTGGTTGTAAAGATAGTAACTGGGGTCTGGTTGTAAAGATAGTAACTGGGGTCTGGTTGTAAAGATAGTAACTGGGGTCTGGTTGTAAAGATAGTAACTGGGGTCTGGTTGTAAAGATAGTAACTGGGGTCTGGTTGTAAAGATAGTAACTGGGGTCTGGTTGTAAAGATAGTAACTGGGGTCTGGTTGTAAAGATAGTAACTGGGGTCTGGTTGTAAAGATAGTAATTGGGGTCTGGTTGTAAAGATAGTAACTGGGGTCTGGTTGTAAAGATAGTAATTGGGGTCTGGTTGTGAAGATAGTAACTGGGGTCTGGTTGTAAAGATAGTAATTGGGGTCTGGTTGTAAAGATAGTAATTGGGGTCTGGTTGTAAAGATAGTAATTGATAGTCTGGTTGTAAAGATAGTAATTGGGGTCTGGTTGTAAAGATAGTAATTGGGGTCTGGTTGTGAAGATAGTAACTGGGGTCTGGTTGTAAAGATAGTAATTGGGGTCTGGTTGTAAAGATAGTAATTGGGGTCTGGTTGTAAAGATAGTAATTGGGGTCTGGTTGTAAAGATAGTAACTGGGGTCTGGTTGTAAAGATAGTAACTGGGGTCTGGTTGTAAAGATAGTAATTGGGGTCTGGTTGTAAAGATAGTAACTGGGGTCTGGTTGTAAAGATAGTAACTGGGGTCTGGTTGTAAAGATAGTAACTGGGGTCTGGTTGTAAAGATAGTAATTGGGGTCTGGTTGTAAAGATAGTAACTGGGGTCTGGTTGTAAAGATAGTAATTGGGGTCTGGTTGTAAAGATAGTAATTGGGGTCTGGTTGTAAAGATAGTAACTGGGGTCTGGTTGTAAAGATAGTAACTGGGGTCTGGTTGTAAAGATAGTAATTGATAGTCTGGTTGTAAAGATAGTAATTGATAGTCTGGTTGTAAAGATAGTAATTGATAGTCTGGTTGTAAAGATAGTAATTGGGGTCTGGTTGTAAAGATAGTAATTGATAGTCTGGTTGTAAAGATAGTAATTGGGGTCTGGTTGTAAAGGCAGTAATTGGGGTCTGGTTGTAAAGATAGTAATTGATAGTCTGGTTGTAAAGATAGTAATTGGGGTCTGGTTGTAAAGATAGTAATTGGGGTCTGGTTGTAAAGATAGTAACTGGGGTCTGGTTGTAAAGATAGTAACTGGGGTCTGGTTGTAAAGATAGTAACTGGGGTCTGGTTGTAAAGATAGTAACTGGGGTCTGGTTGTAAAGATAGTAACTGGGGTCTGGTTGTAAAGATAGTAATTGATAGTCTGGTTGTAAAGATAGTAATTGGGGTCTGGTTGTAAAGATAGTAACTGGGGTCTGGTTGTAAAGATAGTAACTGGGGTCTGGTTGTAAAGATAGTAACTGGGGTCTGGTTGTAAAGATAGTAACTGGGGTCTGGTTGTGAAGATAGTAACTGGGGTCTGGTTGTAAAGATAGTAACTGGGGTCTGGTTGTAAAGATAGTAACTGGGGTCTGGTTGTAAAGTAAAGATCATCAGTTCCATTCAGACCCCCCTGCTGTCATTAGATAGGTAGAACCACACCAGCAGATCTCTAGTGTAGTACAGCTATCCCCAGTCCAGTAGAAATAGCAGATCATCCATTCCATTCAGACCCCCCTGCTGTCATTAGATAGGTAGAACCACACCAGCAGATCTCTAGTGTAGTACAGCTATCCCCAGTCCAGTAGAAATAGCAGATCGTCCATTCCATTCAGACCCCCCTGCTGTCATTAGATAGGTAGAACCACACCAGCAGATCTCTAGTGTAGTACAGCTATCCCCAGTCCAGTAGAAATAGCAGATCATCAGTTCCATTCAGACCCCCCTGCTGTCATTAGATAGGTAGAACCACACCAGCAGATCTCTAGTGTAGTACAGCTATCCCCAGTCCAGTAGAAATAGCAGATCATCCATTCCATTCAGACCCCCCTGCTGTCATTAGATAGGTGGAACCACACCAGCAGATCTCTAGTGTAGTACAGCTATCCCCAGTCCAGTAGAAATAGCAGATCATCCATTCCATTCAGACCCCCCTGCTGTCATTAGATAGGTAGAACCACACCAGCAGATCTCTAGTGTAGTACAGACCCCCCTGCTGTCATTAGATAGGTAGAACCACACCAGCAGATCTCTAGTGTAGTACAGACCCCCTGCTGTCATTGGATAGGTCGCAGTCTTTTGTCTTTTCCCTCTACGCTGAGGTGGCCTACATTTAAAGGAGAAATATCTCTGGAACACAGATACAGTGGGGAGAACAAGTATTTGATACACCGCCGATTTGGCAGGTTTTCCTACTTACAAAGCATGTAGAGGTCTGTAATTTTTATCATAGGTACACTTCAACTGTGAGAGACGGAATCTAACACAAAAATCCAGAAAATCACATTGTATGATTTTTAAGTAATTCATTTGCATTTTATTTAAATGACATAAGTATTTGATACATCAGAAAAGCAGAACTTAATATTTGGTAAAGAAACCTTTGTTTGCAATTACAGAGATCATACGTTTCCTGTAGTTCTTGACCAGGTTTGCACACACTGCAGCAGGGATTTTGGCCCACTCCTCCATACAGACCTTCTCCAGATCCTTCAGGTTTCGGGGCTGTCGCTGGGCAATACGGACTTTCAGCTCCCTCCAAAGATTTTCTATTGGGTTCAGGTCTGGAGACTGGCTAGGCCACTCCAGGACCTTGAGATGCTTCTTACGGAGCCACTCCTTAGTTGCCCTGGCTGTGTGTTCCGGGTCTTGTCATGCTGGAAGACCCAGCCACGACCCATCTTCAATGCTCTTACTGGGGGAAGGAGGTTGTTGGCCAAGATCTCGCGATACATGGCCCCATCCATCGTCCCCTCAATACGGTGCAGTCGTCCTGTCCCCTTTGCAGAAAAGCATCCCCAAAGAATGATGTTTCCACCTCCAAGCTTCACGGTTGGGATGGTGTTCTTGGGGTTGTACTCCTCCTTCTTCCTCCAAACACGGCCAGTGGAGTTTAAACCAAAAAGCTCTATTTTTGTCTCATCAAACCACATGACCTTCTCCCATTCCTCCTCTGGATCATCCAGATGGTCATTGGCAAACTTCAGACGGCCCTGGACATGCGCTGGCTTGAGCAGGGGGACCTTGCGTGCGCTGCAGGATTTTAATCCATGACGGCGTAGTGTGTTACTAGTGGTTTTCTTTGAGACTGTGGTCCCAGCTCTCTTCAGGTCATTGAACAGGTCCTGCCGTGTAGTTCTGGGCTGATCCCTCACCTTCCTCATGATCATTGATGCCCCACGAGGTGAGATCTTGCATGGAGCCCCAGACCGAGGGTGATTGACCGTCGTC
Source organism: Salmo salar (assembly GCF_905237065.1). Lineage (NCBI taxonomy): Eukaryota > Metazoa > Chordata > Actinopteri > Salmoniformes > Salmonidae > Salmo > Salmo salar. Next base: position 10,550 of record NW_025547558.1, read on the forward strand.
TTGAACTTCTTCCATTTTCTAATAATTACGTCAACAGTTGTTGCCTTCTCACCAAGCTGCTTGCCTATTGTCCTGTAGCCCATCCCAGCCTTGTGCAGGTCTACAATTTTATCCCTGATGTCCTTACACAGCTCTCTGGTCTTGGCCATTGTGGAGAGGTTGAAGTCTGTTTGACTGAGTGTGTGGACAGGTGTCTTTTATACAGGTAACGAGTTCAAACAGGTGCAGTTAATACAGGTAATGATTGGAGAACAGGAGGGCTTCTTAAAACCTGTTGTGAATAGGGGGCAGTATTTTCACGGCCGGATGAAAAAAACGTACCCAATTTAAACTGGTTACTACTCTGGCCCAGAAACGAGAATATGCATAGTATTAGTAGATTTGGATAGAAAACACTCTGAAGGTTCTAAAACTGTTTGAATGGTGTCTGTGAGTATAACAGAACTCATATGGCAGGCAAAAGCCTGAGAAGATTCCAAGCAGGAAGTGGCCTGTCTGTCAATTTGTAGTTCTTATTTTGGTTCCCTATCGAAACTACAGTATCTGAGCAGTTACGAAGCACTTTCTAAGGCTTCCATTGGCTCCCTAAAGCCTTCAGAACGTGGATTGAGCCATCTCCTGTCTCTGGGCAGAGTATGGTAGCTCAGTTTGTCAGTGGTCTGCCTGGTGACTAAGAGATTGGAGATGCGCGGTCACGCGCACATGCTGTTTTTTATTTTCGTCTTTGAATGAATACACTATTGTCCGGTTGGAATATTATCGCTATTTTAGGAGAAAAATACCATAAGAATAGATTTTAAACAGCGTTTGACATGCTTCTAAGTACGGTAAAGGAACATTTCGAATTTTTTGGTCTCAAAATGCGCTCGCGCGTCACCCTTCGGATAGTGACCTGAACGCACGAACAAAACGGAGGTATTTGGACATAAATATGGATTATTTGGAACAAAAACAACATTTGTTGTTGAAGTAGCAGTCCTGGGAGTGCATTCTGACGAAGAACAGCAAAGGTAATACAATTTTTCTAATAGTAATTCTGAGTTTAGTGAGCCCCGAACTTGGCGGGTGTCAAAATAGCTAGCCGTGATGGCTAAGCTATGTACTCAGAATATTGCAAAATGTGCTTTCGCCGAAAAGCTATTTTCAAATCTGACATAGCGATTGCATAAAGGAGTTCTGTATCTATAATTCTTAAAATAATTATGTATTTTGTCAACGTTTATGATGAGTAATTTAGTAAATTCACTGGAAGTTTTGGGTGGGAATGCATGTTCTGAACGTCACATGCTAATGTAAAAAGCTGTTTTTTGATATAAATATGAACTTGATTGAACAAAACATGCATGTATTGTATAACATAATGTCCTAGGAGTGTCATCTGATGAAGATCATCAAAGGTTAGTGCTGCATTTAGCTGTGGTTTGGGTTTATGTGACATATATGCTTGCTTTGAAAATGGCTGTGTGATTATTTTTGGGAGGGTACTCTCCTAACATAATCTAATGTTTTGCTTTCGCTGTAAAGCCTTCTTGAAATCGGACAATGTGGTTAGATTAACGAGAGTCTTGTCTTTAAAATGGTGTAAAATAGTCGTATGTTTGAAAAATTGAAATTATTGCATTTTTTTGTTTTTTTGTATTTCGCGCCACGTTCTTCCATTGGATATTTGGCGAGGCGTTCCGCTAGCGGAATGTCTAGATGCAAGATTAATACAGACAAGCCACAGGATGTTCTACCCAATCTGAAACCCCATTAATACAGACAGGCCACAGGATGTTCTACCCAATCTGAAACCCCATTAATACAGACAGGCCACAGGATGTTCTACCCAATCTGAAACCCCATTAATACAGACAGGCCACAGGATGTTCTACCCAATCTGAAACCCCATTAATACAGACAGGCCACAGGATGTTCTACCCAATCTGAAACCCCATTAATACAGACAGGATGTTCTACCCAATCTGAAACCCCATTAATACAGACAGGCCACAGGATGTTCTACCCAATCTAAAACCCCATTAATACAGACAGGCCACAGGATGTTCTACCCAATCTGAAACCCCATTAATACAGACAGGCCACAGGATGTTCTACCCAATCTAAAACCCCATTAATACAGACAGGCCACAGGATGTTCTACCCAGTCTGAAACCCCATTAATACAGACAGGCCACAGGATGTTCTACCCAATCTAAAACCCCATTAATACAGACAGGCCACAGGATGTTCTACCCAGTCTGAAACCCCATTAATACAGACAGGCCACAGGATGTTCTACCCAATCTGAAACCCCATTAATACAGACATGGCACAGGATGTTCCACCCAATCTAAAACCCCATTAATACAGACAGGCCACAAGATGTTCTACCCAATCTGAAACCCCATTAATACAGACAGGCCACAGCCACAGGGTATGTCCAAAATGGCACCCTATTCCTAGTGCACTACTTTTGTCCAGGGTCCATAGGGCACTGTTCTAAAGTAGTGCACTATGTAGGGAATAGGGAGCTATTTGACGAGCGGCTATAATGGAGACACTTCAGTTCCACGTTGACATTACAGCAGTTCCAGACCACAGCCACTAAACATTATCTGGTGCTGTTCTGCGGTGCTGTTCTGTGGTGCTGTTCTCTGGTGCTGTTCTCTGGTGCTGTTCTGTGGTGCTGTTCTGCGGTGCTGTTCTGCGGTGCTGTTCTGCGGTGCTGTCCTGCGGCGCTGTTCTGCGGTGCTGTTCTGCGGTGCTGTTCTGCGGTGCTGCTCTGCGGGGCTGTTCTGCGGTGCTGTTCTGCGGTGCTGTTCTACGGTGCTGTTCTGCGGTGCTGTCCTGCGGTGCTGTTCTATGGTGCTGTTCTACGGTGCTGTCCTGTGGTGCTGTTCTGTGGTGCTGTCCTGTGGTGCTGTTCTGTGGTGCTGTTCTGTGGTGCTGTTCTGTGGTGCTGTTCTATGGTGCTGTTCTGCGGTGCTGTTCTGTGGTGCTGTCCTGTGGTGCTGTTCTCTGGTGCTGTTCTATGGTGCTGTTCTGCGGTGCTGTTCTGCGGTGCTGTCCTGCGGTGCTGTTTTATGGTGCTGTTCTGTGGTGCTGTTCTGCGGTGCTGTCCTGCGGTGCTGTTCTGCGGTGCTGTTCTGCGGTGCGGTTCTGCGGTGCTGTTCTGCGGTGCTGCTCTGCGGTGCTGTTCTGCGGTGCTGTTCTGCGGTGCTGTTCTACGGTGCTGTTCTGCGGTGCTGTCCTGCGGTGCTGTTCTACGGTGCTGTCCTGTGGTGCTGTTCTGTGGTGCTGTCCTGTGGTGCTGTTCTGTGGTGCTGTTCTGTGGTGCTGCTCTGTGGTGCTGTTCTGTGGTGCTGTTCTATGGTGCTGTTCTGCGGTGCTGTTCTGCGGTGCTGTCCTGCGGTGCTGTTTTATGGTGCTGTTCTGTGGTGCTGTTCTGTGGTGCTGTCCTGTGGTGCTGTCCTGCGGTGCTGTTCAGCGGTGCTGTTCTGCGGTGCTGTTCTATGGTGCTGTCCTGTGGTGCTGTCCTGTGGTGCTGTTCTGTGGTGCTGTTCTGTGGTGCTGTTCTGCGGTGCTGCTCTGCGGTGCTGTTCTGCGGTGCTGTTCTGCGGTGCTGTTCTACGGTGCTGTCCTGCGGTGCTGTTCTATGGTGCTGTTCTACGGTGCTGTCCTGTGGTGCTGTTCTGTGGTGCTGTCCTGTGGTGCTGTTCTGTGGTGCTGTTCTGTGGTGCTGTCCTGTGGTGCTGTTCTGTGGTGCTGTTCTATGGTGCTGTTCTGTGGTGCTGTTCTGTGGTGCTGTTCTGTGGGGCTGTTCTGCGGTGCTGTTCTGCGGTGCTGTTCTACGGTGCTGTCCTGTGGTGCTGTCCTGCGGTGCTGTTCAGCGGTGCTGTTCTGCCGTGCTGTTCTATGGTGCTGTCCTGTGGTGCTGTTCTGTGGTGCTGTTCTATGGTGCTGTTCTGTGGTGCTGTTCTGCGGTGCTGTTCTACGGTGCTGTTCTGCGGTGCTGTCCTGCGGTGCTGTCCTGCGGTGCTGTTTTGCGGTGCTGTTCTGCGGTGCTGTCCTGTGGTGCTGTTCTATGGTGCTGTCCTGTGGTGCTGTTCTGTGGTGCTGTTCTGTGGTGCTGTTCTATGGTGCTGTTCTGTGGTGCTGTTCTGTGGTGCTGTTCTGTGGGGCTGTTCTGCGGTGCTGTTCTGCGGTGCTGTTCTGCGGTGCTGTTCTACGGTGCTGTTCTGCGGTGCTGTCCTGCGGTGCTGTCCTGCGGTGCTGTTCTATGGTGCTGTTCTACGGTGCTGTCCTGTGGTGCTCTTCTGTGGTGCTGTTCTGCGGTGCTGTTCTGCGGTGCTGTTCTGCGGTGCTGTTCTACGGTGCTGTTCTACGGTGCTGTCCTGTGGTGCTGTCCTGTGGTGCTGTCCTGTGGTGCTGTTCTATGGTGCTGTCCTGTGGTGCTGTTCTATGGTGCTGTTCTACGGTGCTGTTCTACGGTGCTGTTCTACGGTGCTGTTCTGCGGTGCTGTTCTGTGGTGCTGTTCTGTGGTGCTGTTCTGTGGTGCTAAATAAATAAACATAGTACTCTCCACTGGATACGGAGGAGATCAATATTATTGCCACCGTCATTGTTTTACAGGAATAATTTCCTTCTGTTCTGAATGTTAGACCAAGGCTTTCTTTCTGTTCTGAATGGTAGACCACAGCTTTCCTTCTGTTCTGAATGGTAGACCAAGGCTATTCTGTTCTGAATGGTAGACCAAGGCTTTCCTTCTGTTCTGAATGGTAGACCAAGGCTTTCCTTCTGTTCTGAATGGTAGACCAAGGCTATTCTGTTCTGAATGGTAGACCAAGGCTTTCCTGATGTTCTGAATGGTAGACCAAGGCTATTCTGTTCTGAATGGTAGACCAAGGCTTTCCTTCTGTTCTGAATGGAAGACCAAGGCTTTCCTTCTGTTCTGAATGGTAGACCAAGGCTTTCCTGATGTTCTGAATGGTCGACCAAGGCTATTCTGTTCTGAATGGTAGACCAAGGCTTTCCTTCTGTTCTGTGTTAGACCAAGGCTTTCCTTCTGTTCTGAATGATAGACCAAGGCTCTTCTGTTCTGAATGGTAGACCAAGGCTCTTCTTTTCTGAATGGTCGACCAAGGCTTTCCTTCTGTTCTGAGTGTTAGACCAAGGCTTTCCTTCTGTTCTGAATGGTAGACCAAGGCTTTCCTTCTGTTCTGAATGGAAGACCAAGGCTTTCCTTCTGTTCTGAATGATAGACCAAGGCTTTCCTTCTGTTCTGAATGGTAGACCAAGGCTTTCCTTCTGTTCTGAATGGAAGACCAAGGCTTTCCTGATGTTCTGAATGGTAGACCAAGGCTATTCTGTTCTGAATGGTAGACCAAGGCTTTCCTTCTGTTCTGTGTTAGACCAAGGCTTTCCTTCTGTTCTGAATTATAGACCAAGGCTCTTCTGTTCTGAATGGTAGACCAAGGCTTTCCTTCTGTTCTGAATGTTAGACCAACGCTTTCCTTCTGTTCTGAATGATAGACCAAGGCTTTCCTTCTGTTCTGAATGTTAGACCAAGGCTTTCCTTCTGTCCTGAATTGTCGACCAAGGCTTTCCTTTTGTTCTGAATGGTAGACCAAGGCTTTCCTTCTGTCCTGAGTGGTCGACCAAGGCTTTCCTTCTGTCTTGAGTGGTAGACCAAGGCTGTCCTTTTGTTCTGAGTGTTAGACCAAGGCTTTCCTTCTGTTCTGAATGGTAGACCAAGGCTTTCCATCTGTTCTGAGTGTTAGACCAAGGCTTTCCATCTGTTCTGAGTGTTAGACCAAGGCTTTCCATCTGTTCTGAGTGTTAGACCAAGGCTTTCCATCTGTTCTGAGTGTTAGACCAAGGCTTTCCATCTGTTCTGAGTGTTAGACCAAGGCTTTCCATCTGTTCTGAATGTTAGACCAAGGCTTTCCATCTGTTCTGAGTGTTAGACCAAGGCTTTCCATCTGTTCTGAGTGTTAGACCAAGGCTTTCCATCTGTTCTGAGTGTTAGACCAAGGCTCCTTCACGGTATCCCATATGTTTCGTAGCGAGAGAACCTGACCTCTATATTAGTGAGCTCCCCAAGAGGAGAGACAGAACGATTATGTTGGAAGAAACTGCAAAGGCTTCTGGGGACAGACCGCAAGCAACATTTCACCCGTTCTAAACCTTATTTACATATTTCATTTATGCAACCAAATTAACATTGTCTGACTGCATGCCCTCTTTTCATTAGTGAACTAATAGATTTTAATTTATTGTTCTTTACATTAATTTGCAAGCTTATCAAAATGTCACACAGTGGTCTGTCTGTCTGTCTGTCTGTCTGTCTGTCTGTCTGTCTGTCTGTCTGTCTGTCTGTCTGTCTGTCTGTCTGTCTGTCTGTCTGTCTGTCTGTCCTGTCTGTCTGTCTGTCTGTCTGCTGCCTGTCTGTCTGTCTGCTGCCTGTCTGCTGCCTGTCTGTCTGACTGACTGCTGTCTGTCTTTCTGTCTGCCTGACACTTGCCTGCCTGCCTGTCTGCCTGCCTGCCTGCCTGCCTGCCTGCCTGTTTGTCTGCCTGCCTGCCTGTCTGTCTGTCTGTCTGTCTGTCTGCCTGACACTTGCCTGCCTGCCTGTCTGCCTGCCTGCCTGCCTGCCTGCCTGTTTGTCTGCCTGCCTGCCTGTCTGTCTGTCTGTCTGTCTGTCTGTCTGTCTGTCTGTCTGTCTGTCTGTCTGTCTGTCTGTCTGTCTGTCTGTCTGTCTGCCTGACACCTGTCTGTTTGTCTGCCTGCCTGTCTGTCTGCCTGCCTGCCTGTCTGCCTGCCTGCCTGCCTGCCTGTCTGTCTGTCTGTCTGTCTGTCTGTCTGTCTGTCTGTCTGTCTGCCTGCCTGTCTGTCTGCCTGACACCTGTCTGTTTGTCTGTCTGTCTGTCTGTCTGTCTGTCTGCCTGCCTGCCTGCCTGCCTGTCTATCTCTAGAGTCCTCTACAATGGGCCTGTGTGAAGAGAGGACAAAATGGCTTTCTGAAGCGCTGCACTCTCCTCTCCTTGTGGTCTGGAACAGAGCTAGTTAATGAATCCAAGGGGGAAGTAAAGGCAGCAAGTCAAAACACTTCAGAGTTTCATCTTTTCTTTTCTTTTCTTTGCGGGAAAGGAAATAAATTACCCAGAGCACACCTGAATATTTTTTTTGGAGCACCCCTTCCCCTCTCCAGACAAAAAACCAAATTACTCAGCAAACTTATCGCTTGCCGTAGCAAGACTGTTATTAAAGAAAACAATCAGAGCAGATGGAATAATCTCTGGCAGCAGCCTTATCTTCTAGCGGCACCTTTGTTATTTCCTGATGAGCTTCTGCTATTCCTGCCACGTTGTAGCACACCTCACTGCAAACCCCCTTTCATCTCTCTACGGGCCCTTTCAGTTTATTAAAACACCTTCATTTCTGAAGAACAGAGAGAAGACGAAGGCAAACAATAAGGTCAGGCAATCTCCTCTCCTCCAGCCAGCCAGGCAGCCAGCCAGCCAGGCATTCAGGGAGTCAGTCAGCCAGCCAGGCAGTCAGGGAGTCAGTCAGACAGCCAGTCAGCCAGCCAGACAGCTAGCCAGTCAGCCAGGCAGCCAGCCAGCCAGGCTTTCAGGGAGTCAGTCAGACAGCCAGTCAGCCAGTCAGTCAGCTAGCCAGTCAGCCAGGCAGTCAGACAGCCAGGCATTCAGGGAGTCAGTCAGACAGCCAGTCAGCCAGTCAGTCAGCTAGCCAGTCAGCCAGCCAACCAGCCAACCAGTCAGCCAGCCAACCAGTCAGCCAGCCAACCAGCCAACCAGTCAGCCAGCCAACCAGCCAACCAGCCAACCAGTCAGCCAGCCAACCAGTCAACCAGTCAGCCAGTCAGCCAACCAGTCAGCCAGTCAGCCAGCCAACCAGTCAACCAGTCAGCCAGTCAGCCAACCAGTCAGCCAGCCAACCAGTCAGCCAGCCAACCAGTCAACCAGTCAGCCAGCCAGTCAACCAGTCAGCCAGTCATTGAGTCACACTACTCACCTGTTATTATAGTGTGTATTAGGGCTGGGGGGCTCTGCAGGGCTGAGGAGGATAGGAGCAGTCAGTCAGTCAGTGTATTAGGGCTGGGGGGCTCTGCAGGACTGAGGAGGATAGGAGCAGTCAGTCAGTGTATTAGGACTGGGGGGGCTCTGCAGGGCTGAGGAGGATAGGAGCAGTCAGTCAGCCAGTCAGCCAGTCAGTGTATTAGGGCTGGGGGGCTCTGCAGGACTGAGGAGGATAGGAGCAGTCAGTCAGTGTATTAGGGCTGGGGGGCTCTGCAGGGCTGAGGAGGATAGGAGCAGTCAGTCAGTCAGTGTATTAGGGCTGGGGGGGCTCTGCAGGGCTGAGGAGGATAGGAGCAGTCAGTCAGTCAGTCAGTGTATTAGAGCTGGGGGGCTCTGCAGGGCTGAGGAGGATAGGAGCAGTCAGTCAGTGTATTAGGGCTGGGGGGCTCTGCAGGGCTGAGGAGGATAGGAGCAGTCAGTCAGTGTATTAGGGCTGGGGGGGCTCTGCAGGGCTGAGGAGGATAGGAGCAGTCAGTCAGTGTATTAGGGCTGGGGGGCTCTGCAGGACTGAGGAGGATAGGAGCAGTCAGTCAGTGTATTAGGGCTGGGGGGGGCTCTGCAGGGCCGAGGAGGATAGGAGCAGTCAGTCAGTGTATTAGGGCTGGGGGGCTCTGCAGGGCTGAGGAGGATAGGAGCAGTCAGTCAGTGTATTAGGGCTGGGGGGCTCTGCAGGGCTGAGGAGGATAGGAGCAGCCAGTCAGTGTATTAGGGCTGGGGGGCTCTGCAGGGCTGAGGAGGATAGGAGCAGTCAGTCAGTCAGTGTATTAGGGCTGGGGGGCTCTGCAGGGCTGAGGAGGATAGGAGCAGTCAGTCAGTGTATTAGGGCTGGGGGGCTCTGCAGGGCTGAGGAGGATCGGAGCAGTCAGTCAGTGTATTAGGGCTGGGGGGCTCTGCAGGGCTGAGGAGGATAGGAGCAGTCAGTCAGTGTATTAGGGCTGGGGGGCTCTGCAGGGCTGAGGAGGATAGGAGCAGTCAGTCAGTGTATTAGGGCTGGGGGGCTCTGCAGGGCTGAGGAGGATAGCAGCAGTCAGTCAGTGTATTAGGGCTGAGGGGCTCTGCAGGGCTGAGGAGGATAGGAGCAGTCAGTCGGTGTATTAGGGCTGGGGGGGCTCTGCAGGACTGAGGAGGATAGGAGCAGTCAGTCAGTGTATTAGGGCTGGGGGGCTCTGCAAGACTGAGGAGGATAGGAGCAGTCAGTCAGTGTATTAGGACTGGGGGGGCTCTGCAGGGCTGAGGAGGATAGGAGCAGTCAGTCAGTGTATTAGGGCTGGGGGGCTCTGCAGGACTGAGGAGGATAGGAGCAGTCAGTCAGTGTATTAGGGCTGGGGGGCTCTGCAGGGCTGAGGAGGATAGGAGCAGTCAGTCAGTCAGTGTATTAGGGCTGGGGGGCTCTGCAGGGCTGAGGAGGATAGGAGCAGTCAGTCAGTCAGTCAGTCAGTGTATTAGGGCTGGGGGGCTCTGCAGGGCTGAGGAGGATAGGAGCAGTCAGTCAGTGTATTAGGGCTGGGGGGCTCTGCAGGGCTGAGGAGGATAGGAGCAGTCAGTCAGTGTATTAGGGCTGGGGGGCTCTGCAGGGCTGAGGAGGATAGGAGCAGTCAGTCAGTGTATTAGGGCTGGGGGGCTCTGCAGGGCTGAGGAGGATAGGAGCAGTCAGTCAGTGTATTAGGGCTGGGGGCTCTGCAGGGCTGAGGAGGATAGGAGCAGCCAGTCAGTGTATTAGGGCTGGGGGGCTCTGCAGGGCTGAGGAGGATAGGAGCAGTCAGTCAGTCAGTGTATTAGGGCTGGGGGGCTCTGCAGGGCTGAGGAGGATAGGAGCAGTCAGTCAGTGTATTAGGGCTGGGGGGCTCTGCAGGGCTGAGGAGGATAGGAGCAGTCAGTCAGTGTATTAGGGCTGGGGGGGCTCTGCAGGGCTGAGGAGGATAGGAGCAGTCAGTCAGTGTATTAGGGCTGGGGGGCTCTGCAGGGCTGAGGAGGATAGGAGCAGTCAGTCAGTGTATTAGGGCTGGGGGGCTCTGCAGGGCTGAGGAGGATAGGAGCAGTCAGTCAGTGTATTAGGGCTGGGGGGCTCTGCAGGGCTGAGGAGGATAGGAGCAGTCAGTCGGTGTATTAGGGCTGGGGGGGCTCTGCAGGACTGAGGAGGATAGGAGCAGTCAGTCAGTCAGTCAGTCAGTGTATTAGGGCTGGGGGGCTCTGCAGGACTGAGGAGGATAGGAGCAGTCAGTCAGTGTATTAGGACTGGGGGGGCTCTGCAGGGCTGAGGAGGATAGGAGCAGTCAGTCAGCCAGTCAGCCAGTCAGTGTATTAGGGCTGGGGGGCTCTGCAGGACTGAGGAGGATAGGAGCAGTCAGTCAGTGTATTAGGGCTGGGGGGCTCTGCAGGGCTGAGGAGGATAGGAGCAGTCAGTCAGTGTATTAGGGCTGGGGGATTCTGCAGGGCTGAGGAGGATAGGAGCAGTCAGTCAGTGTATTAGGGCTGGGGGGCTCTGCAGGGCTGAGGAGGATAGGAGCAGTCAGTCAGTCAGTCAGTCAGTGTATTAGGGCTGGGGGGCTCTGCAGGGCTGAGGAGGATAGGAGCAGTCAGTCAGTGTATTAGGGCTGGGGGGCTCTGCAGGGCTGAGGAGGATAGGAGCAGTCAGTCAGTCAGTCAGTGTATTAGGGCTGGGGGGCTCTGCAGGGCTGAGGAGGATAGGAGCAGTCAGTCAGTGTATTAGGGCTGGGGGGCTCTGCAGGGCTGAGGAGGATAGGAGCAGTCAGTCAGTCAGTGTATTAGGGCTGGGGGGGCTCTGCAGGGCTGAGGAGGATAGGAGCAGTCAGTCAGTCAGTCAGTCAGTGTATTAGGGCTGGGGGGCTCTGCAGGGCTGAGGAGGATAGGAGCAGTCAGTCAGTGTATTAGGGCTGGGGGGCTCTGCAGGGCTGAGGAAGATAGGAGCAGTCAGTCAGTGTATTAGGGCTGGGGGGCTCTGCAGGGCTGAGGAGGATAGGAGCAGTCAGTAGTCAGTCAGTCAGTGTATTAGGGCTGGGGGGCTCTGCAGGGCTGAGGAGGATAGGAGCAGTCAGTCAGTGTATTAGGACTGGGGGGCTCTGCAGGGCTGAGGAGGATAGGAGCAGTCAGTCAGTCAGTCAGTGTATTAGGGCTGGGGGGCTCTGCAGGGCTGAGGAGGATAGGAGCAGTCAGTCAGTGTATTAGGGCTGGGGGGCTCTGCAGGGCTGAGGAGGATAGGAGCAGTCAGTCAGTCAGTGTATTAGGGCTGGGGGGCTCTGCAGGGCTGAGGAGGATAGGAGCAGTCAGTCAGTCAGTCAGTGTATTAGGGCTGGGGGGCTCTGCAGGGCTGAGGAGGATAGGAGCAGTCAGTCAGTGTATTAGGGCTGGGGGGCTCTGCAGGGCTGAGGAGGATAGGAGCAGTCAGTCAGTGTATTAGGGCTGGGGGGCTCTGCAGGGCTGAGGAGGATAGGAGCAGTCAGTCAGTGTATTAGGGCTGGGGGGCTCTGCAGGGCTGAGGAGGATAGGAGCAGTCAGTCAGTGTATTAGGGCTGGGGGGGGCTCTGCAGGGCTGAGGAGGATAGGAGCAGTCAGTCAGTGTATTAGGGCTGGGGGGCTCTGCAGGGGCTGAGGAGGATAGGAGCAGCCAGTCAGTGTATTAGGGCTGGGGGGCTCTGCAGGGCTGAGGAGGATAGGAGCAGTCAGTCAGTGTATTAGGGCTGGGGGGGCTCTGCAGGGCTGAGGAGGATAGGAGCAGTCAGTCAGTGTATTAGGGCTGGGGGGCTCTGCAGGGCTGAGGAGGATAGGAGCAGTCAGTCAGTGTATTAGGGCTGGGGGGGCTCTGCAGGGCTGAGGAGGATAGGAGCAGTAGCAGTCAGTGTATTAGGGCTGGGGGGCTCTGCAGGGCTGAGGAGGATAGGAGCAGTCAGTCAGTGTAGGGCTGGGGGCTCTGCAGGCTAGAGAGCAGTCAGTCAGTGTATTAGGGCTGGGGGGCTCTGCAGGGCTGAGGAGGATAGGAGCAGTCAGTCAGTGTATTAGGGCTGGGGGGGCTCTGCAGGGCTGAGGAGGATAGGAGCAGTCAGTCAGTGTATTAGGACTGGGGGGCTCTGCAGGGCTGAGGAGGATAGGAGCAGTCAGTCAGCCAGTCAGTGTATTAGGGCTGGGGGGCTCTGCTGGACTGAGGAGGATAGGAGCAGTCAGTCAGTCAGTGTATTAGGGCTGGGGGGCTCTGCAGGGCTGAGGAGGATAGGAGCAGTCAGTCAGTCAGTGTATTAGGGCTGGGGGGCTCTGCAGGACTGAGGAGGAGCTGCTACTCACCACTTGTCGTTGACAGCAGTTTGTCACCAAGCGCTGAAACAGAAACCCGGCCTAAACCCCCTAAGACCAGGTCACAATGATGTAGTGTAGCACAGGCTTGTTGGTTGAATGATCATAGTTTGACCTTTCACCTTTGCTCTCTCTACCAGCCTGCCGCCTGGACCTGTGATCTCTACAGACTTCCACAGCCACTCATCAGTCCAGTACTGACTGGTTCCCTGACTGTAGTCCTGGTGAAGTCATCAGTCCAGTACTGACTGCTTCCCTGACTGTAGTCCTGGTGAAGTCATCAGTCCAGTACTGACTGGTTCCCTGACTGTAGTCCTGGTGAATTCATCAGTCCAGTACTGACTGGTTCCCTGACTGTAGTCCTGGTGAATTCATCAGTCCAGTACTGACTGGTTCCCTGACTGTAGTCCTGGTGAATTCATCAGTCCAGTACTGACTGGTTCCCTGACTGTAGTCCTGGTGAATTCATCAGTCCAGTACTGACTGGTTCCCTGACTGTAGTCCTGGTGAAGTCATCAGTCCAGTACTGACTGGTTCCCTGACTGTAGTCCTGGTGAATTCATCAGTCCAGTACTGACTGGTTCCCTGACTGTAGTCCTGGTGAATTCATCAGTCCAGTACTGACTGGTTCCCTGACTGTAGTCCTGGTGAATTCATCAGTCCAGTACTGACTGGTTCCCTGACTGTAGTCCTGGTGAATTCATCAGTCCAGTACTGACTGGTTCCCTGACTGTAGTCCTGGTGAATTCATCAGTCCAGTACTGACTGGTTCCCTGACTGTAGTCCTGGTGAATTCATCAGTCCAGTACTGACTGGTTCCCTGACTGTAGTCCCGGTGAATTCATCAGTCCAGTACTGACTGGTTCCCTGACTGTAGTCCCGGTGAATTCATCAGTCCAGTACTGACTGGTTCCCTGACTGTAGTCCTGGTGAATTCATCAGTCCAGTACTGACTGGTTCCCTGACTGTAGTCCCGGTGAATTCATCAGTCCAGTACTGACTGGTTCCCTGACTGTAGTCCTGGTGAATTCATCAGTCCAGTACTGACTGGTTCCCTGACTGTAGTCCCGGTGAATTCATCAGTCCAGTACTGACTGGTTCCCTGACTGTAGTCCTGGTGAATTCATCAGTCCAGTACTGACTGGTTCCCTGACTGTAGTCCCGGTGAATTCATCAGTCCAGTACTGACTGGTTCCCTGACTGTAGTCCTGGTGAATTCATCAGTCCAGTACTGACTGGTTCCCTGACTGTAGTCCCGGTGAATTCATCAGTCCAGTACTGACTGGTTCCCTGACTGTAGTCCTGGTGAATTCATCAGTCCAGTACTGACTGGTTCCCTGACTGTAGTCCCGGTGAATTCATCAGTCCAGTACTGACTGGTTCCCTGACTGTAGTCCCGGTGAATTCATCAGTCCAGTACTGACTGGTTCCCTGACTGTAGTCCCGGTGAAGTCATCAGTCCAGTACTGACTGGTTCCCTGACTGTAGTCCCGGTGAATTCATCAGTCCAGTACTGACTGGTTCCCTGACTGTAGTCCTGGTGAATTCATCAGTCCAGTACTGACTGGTTCCCTGACTGTAGTCCCGGTGAATTCATCAGTCCAGTACTGACTGGTTCCCTGACTGTAGTCCCGGTGAATTCATCAGTCCAGTACTGACTGGTTCCCTGACTGTAGTCCCGGTGAATTCATCAGTCCAGTACTGACTGGTTCCCTGACTGTAGTCCCGGTGAATTCATCAGTCCAGTACTGACTGGTTCCCTGACTGTAGTCCCGGTGAATTCATCAGTCCAGTACTGACTGGTTCCCTGACTGTAGTCCTGGTGAATTCATCAGTCCAGTACTGACTGGTTCCCTGACTGTAGTCCCGGTGAATTCATCAGTCCAGTACTGACTGGTTCCCTGACTGTAGTCCTGGTGAATTCATCAGTCCAGTACTGACTGGTTCCCTGACTGTAGTCCTGGTGAATTCATCAGTCCAGTACTGACTGGTTCCCTGACTGTAGTCCTGGTGAATTCATCAGTCCAGTACTGACTGGTTCCCTGACTGTAGTCCTGGTGAATTCATCAGTCCAGTACTGACTGGTTCCCTGACTGTAGTCCTGGTGAATTCATCAGTCCAGTACTGACTGGTTCCCTGACTGTAGTCCTGGTGAATTCATCAGTCCAGTACTGACTGGTTCCCTGACTGTAGTCCTGGTGAATTCATCAGTCCAGTACTGACTGGTTCCCTGACTGTAGTCCCGGTGAAGTCATCAGTCCAGACACCAGCTTTTCCTTAAAGCATCCCAGCCAGGTAACACTGTTAGTTTGTGTTCAGCACTCATTGTTTGGTGTAGAATGCATGATTCGGATCACATAACACACATCATGGCTTTTTTAAATGTGCTGCAAAGGGAGAGCAGTGATACACATCCAGTAAAGAGACTACATCTGGTTAGGGGGAGATCAGATTTAATATTTTAGGGGGTGGATCAGATTTAATATTTTAGGGGGAGATCAGATTTAATATTTTAGGGGGTGGATCAGATTTAATATTTTAGGGGTGGATCAGATTTAATATTTTAGGGGGTGGATCAGATTTAATATTTTAGGGGGTGGATCAGATGTAATATTTTAGGGAGTGAATCAGATTTAATATTTTAGGGGGTGGATTAGTAATAACACCAGGCCAAATCCCCACTAAGATCTGTATTAACACCAGGCTAAATCCCCCTAAGATCTGTATTAACACCAGGCTAAATCCCCCTAAGATCTGTATTAACACCAGGCTAAATCACCCTAAGATCTGTATTAACACCAGGCTAAATCACCCTAAGATCTGTATTAACACCAGGCTAAATCCTCACTAAGATCTGTTTTAACACCAGGCTAAATCCCCCTAAGATCTGTATTAACACCAGGCTAAATCACCCTAAGATCTGTATTAACACCAGGCTAAATCCCCACTAAGATCTGTATTAACACCAGGCTAAATCCCCCTAAGATCTGTATTAACACCAGACTAAATCACCCTAAGATCTGTATTAACACCAGGCTAAATCCTCACTAAGATCTGTATTAACACCAGGCTAAATCCTCACTAAGATCTGTATTAACACCAGGCTAAATCCCCACTAAGATCTGTATTAACACCAGGCTAAATCCCTCCTAAGATCTGTATTAACACCAGGCTAAATCCCTCCTAAGATCTGTATTAACACCAGGCTAAATCCTCACTAAGATCTGTATTAACACCAGGCTAAATCCTCACTAAGATCTGTATTAACACCAGGCTAAATCCCCCTAAGATCTGTATTAACACCAGGCTAAATCCTCACTAAGATCTGTATTAACACCAGGCTAAATCCCCCTAAGATCTGTATTAACACCAGGCTAAATCCCCACTAAGATCTGTATTAACACCAGGCTAAATCCCTCCTAAGATCTGTATTAACACCGGGCTAAATCCTCACTATGATCTGTATTAACACCAGGCTAAATCCTCACTAAGATCTGTATTAACACCAGGCTAAATCCCACTAAGATCTGTATTAACACCAGGCTAAATCCCACTAAGATCTGTATTAACACCAGGCTAAATCCTCACTAAGATCTGTATTAACACCAGGCTAAATCCCACTAAGATCTGTATTAACACCAGGCTAAATCCTCACTAAGATCTGTATTAACACCAGGCTAAATCCTCACTAAGATCTGTATTAACACCAGGCTAAATCCCCACTAAGATCTGTATTAACACCAGGCTAAATCCCCACTAAGATCTGTATTAACACCAGGCTAAATCCCACTAAGATCTGTATTAACACCAGGCTAAATCCTCACTAAGATCTGTATTAACACCAGGCTAAATCCCCACTAAGATCTGTATTAACACCAGGCTAAATCCCTACTAAGATCTGTATTAACACCAGGCTAAATCCCCACTAAGATCTGTATTAACACCAGGCTAAATCCTCACTAAGATCTGTATTAACACCAGGCTAAATCCCCCTAAGATCTGTATTAACACCAGGCTAAATCCTCACTAAGATCTGTATTAACACCAGGCTAAATCCCCCTAAGATCTGTATTAACACCAGGCTAAATCCCCACTAAGATCTGTATTAACACCAGGCTAAATCCCCACTAAGATCTGTATTAACACCAGGCTAAATCCCCCTAAGATCTGTATTAACACCAGGCTAAATCCCCACTAAGATCTGTATTAACACCAGGCTAAATCCCCCTAGAGATCTGTATTAACACCAGGCTAAATCCTCACTAAGATCTGTATTAACACCAGGCTAAATCCCCACTAAGATCTGTATTAACACCAGGCTAAATCCCCCTAAGATCTGTATTAACACCAGGCTAAATCCTCACTAAGATCTGTATTAACACCAGGCTAAATCCCCACTAAGATCTGTATTAACACCAGGCTAAATCCTCACTATGATCTGTATTAACACCAGGCTAAATCCCCAATAAGATCTGACCCTCTTCCAGCTTCATACTGAGCCAATGAGACTCACTAATCACAGTTTAATTGAGGGCAGATAACAGCCAGTAAGATAATGAAATAGTCATCACAGTTTAATTGAGGGCTGATAACAGCCAGTAAGATAATGAAATAGTCATCAGTTTAATTGAGGGCTGATAACAGCCAGTAAGATAATGAAATAGTCATGACAGTTTAATTGAGGGCCGATAACAGCCAGTAAGATAATGAAATAGTCATCACAGTTTAATTGAGGGCTGATAACAGCCAGTAAGATAATTAAATACTCATGACAGAGATCTCCCGGGTGGCGCAGTGGTCTAAGGCGCTGCATCGCAGTGCTTTCTGTGCCACCAGAGATTCTGGGTTCGAGCCCAGGCTCTGTCGCAGCCGGCCGCGACCGGGAAGCGGCGCATAATTGGCACAGCGTCGTCCGGGTTAGGGGAGGGTTTGGCCGGTAGGGATGTCTTTGTCTCATCGCGCTCTAGCGACTCCTGTGGCGGGCCGGGCACAGTACCAGCTACTGGGAAGGACCAGCTACTGGGAAGAACAGTACCAGCTACCGGGAAGGACAGTACCAGCTACCGGGAAGGACAGTACCAGCTACCGGGAAGGACAGTACCAGCTACCGCGAAGAACAGTACCAGCTACCGGGAAGAACAGTACCAGCTACCGGGAAGGACAGTACCAGCTACTGGGAAGGACAGTACCAGCTACCGCGAAGAACAGTACCAGCTACCGGGAAGGACAGTACCAGCTACCGCGAAGAACAGTACCAGCTACCGGGAAGGACAGTACCAGCTACTGGGAAGAACAGCTACTGGGAAGGACAGTACCAGCTACCGGGAAGGACAGTACCAGCTACCGGGAAGGACAGTACCAGCTACTGGGAGTCATAAGATCTGTCACTTATTATCTGTGGTTTGAATCCTAAAGTGCTTTTGCAAAAACCATCAACTTTAGTTCTAAACTGGTGTTTTATGAATGATTGTGTTTGTTAGTGCAGTAGATGTGAATGTGAGGACCATGTCGATATTCCCTAGACGGTGAACACCATTACTACTGGACGAATGGAGCCTTCGCTCCAGTCAGTTCAACCTTCACCAGTCTCTGCTGGTCTTCACTCGCCACCTAGTGGTGGAAATATGTTTTACACATCTACCTGTTTAATACCGTCATGGTGGGTTTCTTAAACTCTAGAAAACACACCTGATTGACTAGGTGACAGGAACAAGCTCTGATCAATCACATTTAGTTCAATTACAATTCAAACTCAATCAATTTTTTAAAAAGTAATTTATTTATTTAGAAAAAAAATATATAAATACATTCTAATATAGTAAACAAAGTGTGTAATAAGACAGTATAAAGATAAAACCATAAAACATTGTAGTGACGGAGGGGGAATCAATAGTTACATATCAGGCTATTTACATGTTATTATACGTCTGGACAACGGGAATCACAATAAAATCACAGTATCCAATCGCAATGCATACAAAATGGTGAGAATCGCAATAAATATGGATGGTATCAGCACCTACAGTAAGTATGGTGGTCATATGGTACCTGGTAACCCAATACATATGGTATCAATACCTCAGTATGGTGGTAATATGGTACGCTGAGGTACCTGGTAACCCAATACATATGGTATCAATACCTCAGTATGGTGGTAATATGGTATGCTGAGGTACCTGGTAACCCAATACATATGGTATCAATACCTCAGTATGGTGGTCATATGGTATGCTGAGGTACCTGGTAACCCAATACATATGGTATCAATACCTCAGTATGGTGGTAACATGGTATGCTGAGGTACCTGGTAACCCAATACATATGGTATCAATACCTCAGTATGGTGGTCATATGGTATGCTGAGGTACCTGGTAACCCAATACATATGGTATCAATACCTCAGTATGGTGGTCCATATTTCAATACCTCAGTATGGTGGTAATATGGTATGCTGAGGTACCTGGTAACCCAATACATATGGTATCAATACCTCAGTATGGTGGTAATATGGTATGCTGAGGTACCTGGTAACCCAATACATATGGTATCAATACCTCAGTATGGTGGTCATATGGTATGCTGAGGTACCTGGTAACCCAATACATATGGTATCAATACCTCAGTATGGTGGTCATATGGTATGCTGAGGTACCTGGTAACCCAATACATATGGTATCAATACCTCAGTATGGTGGTAATATGGTATGCTGAGGTACCTGGTAACCCAATACATATGGTATCAATACCTCAGTATGGTGGTAATATGGTATGCTGAGGTACCTGGTAACCCAATACATATGGTATCAATACTTCAGTATGGTGGTAATATGGTATGCTGAGGTACCTGGTAACCCAATACATATGGTATCAATACCTCAGTATGGTGGTAACATGGTATGCTGAGGTACCTGGTAACCCAATACATATGGTATCAATACTTCAGTATGGTGGTAATATGGTATGCTGAGGTACCTGGTAACCCAATACATATGGTATCAATACCTCAGTATGGTGGTCATATGGTATGCTGAGGTACCTGGTAACCCAATACATATGGTATCAATACCTCAGTATGGTGGTCATATGGTATGCTGAGGTACCTGGTAACCCAATACATATGGTATCAATACCTCAGTATAGTGGTCATGTGGTATGCTGAGGGCCCTGGTAACCCAGATCTGTGTAAAGGATATTGGTACTGTGATTTTAACTTGATGTTCCTCCAGCGCTGGGGGTGTGTCAAAAGGTCAAAAGGTCAGGGGTCAGAGTACAGAACGATACTTGCAGGCGAACATCACCCAGACAGCGCAGGCGGACTCAGGGTACGCAAACACCCGGACACGCACCGCCAGCCTCACGCGGTCCCCACGGCAACACACGATCTCGTCACAGAACGGAGACCTGCCCGAACAACAACAACAAGTCACACGCCCCTTCAGTATCCATGACGACACACACTTCCCCCCATTTATCTGATCATCTTAAAAAAAACAGTGAGGTGTTGCCGTGCGTTGCTATAGTTACCTGAGGCAAGTAGCGAAGGCTCGGCGTGTGTTGAGGTGCGTTGCTATAGTTACCTGAGGCAAGTAGCGAAGGCTCGGCGTGTGTTGAGGTGCGTTGCTATAGTTACCTGAGGCAGGTAGCGAAGGCTCGGCGTGTGTTGCCGTGCGTTGCTATAGTTACCTGAGGCAAGTAGCGAAGGCTCGGCGTGTGTTGCGGTGCGTTGCTATAGTTACCTGAGGCAAGTAGCGAAGGCTCGGCGTGCGTTGAGGTGCAGGAAGTGGATAGGGAAACCTTTGAAGGTGTGTCCGTCCGGCACCGCCCTCCGCACAGCGTCCTGGAACTCCTCGTTACCGCAGGAAGTCCCCGTGCAGCGCTCCAGCTCGTACGCCGCCAGGGCGGAGGACAGGACGTAGGAGAGGTGGTCATCCCACACTGTGGCCAGGCCAAGGTCCTGGAGGGGAGAGATCTACTATAATACAGGTCCTGGAGGGGAGAGATCTACTATAATACAGGTCCTGGAGGGGAGAGATCTACTATAATACAGGTCCTGGAGGGGAGAGATCTACTATAATACAGGTCCTGGAGGGAGACACAGAGATCTACTATAATACAGGTCCTGGAGGGGAGAGATCTACTATAATACAGGTCCTGGAGGGGAGAGATCTAACGGGAGAGATCTACTATAATACAGGTCCTGGAGGGGAAGAGATCTACTATAATACAGGTCCTGGAGGGGAGAGATCTACTATAATACAGGTCCTGGAGGGGGAGAGATCTACTATAATACAGGTCCTGGAGGGGGAGAGATCTACTATAATACAGGTCCTGGAGGGGAGAGATCTACTATAATACAGGTCCTGGAGGGGAGAGATCTACTATAATACAGGTCCTGGAGGGGAGAGATCTACTATAATACAGGTCCTGGAGGGGAGAGATCTACTATAATACAGGTCCTGGAGGGGAGAGATCTACTATAATACAGGTCCTGGAGGGGAGAGATCTACTATAATACAGGTCCTGGAGGGGAGAGATCTACTATAATACAGGTCCTGGAGGGGAGAGATCTACTATAATACAGGTCCTGGAGGAGAGAGATCTACTATAATACAGGTCCTGGAGGGGAGAGATCTACTATTATACAGGTCCTGGAGGGGAGAGATCTACTATAATACAGGTCCTGGAGGGAAGAGATCTACTATAATACAGGTCCTGGAGGGGAGAGATCTACTATAATACAGGTCCTGGAGGGGAGAGATCTACTATAATACAGGTCCTGGAGGGGAGAGATCTACTATAATACAGGTCCTGGAGGGAGAAAGAGATCTACTATAATACAGGTCCTGGAGGGGAGAGATCTACTATAATACAGGTCCTGGAGGGAGAACAGAGATCTACTATAATACAGGTCCTGGAGGGGAGAGATCTACTATAATACAGGTCCTGGAGGGGAGAGATCTACTATAATACAGGTCCTGGAGGGGAAGAGATCTACTATAATACAGGTCCTGGAGGGAGCAGAGATCTACTATAATACAGGTCCTGGAGGGGAGAGATCTACTATAATACAGGTCCTGGAGGGGAGAGATCTACTATAATACAGGTCCTGGAGGGGAGAGATCTACTATAATACAGGTCCTGGAGGGGAGAGATCTACTATAATACAGGTCCTGGAGGGGAGAGATCTACTATAATACAGGTCCTGGAGGGAGACACAGAGATCTACTATAATACAGGTCCTGGAGGAGAGAGATCTACTATAATACAGGTCCTGGAGGGAGACACAGAGATCTACTATAATACAGGTCCTGGAGGGGAGAGATCTACTATAATACAGGTCCTGGAGGGGAGAGATCTACTATAATACAGGTCCTGGAGGGGAGAGATCTACTATAATACAGGTCCTGGAGGGGAGAAGAGATCTACTATAATACAGGTCCTGGAGGGGAGAGATCTACTATAATACAGGTCCTGGAGGGAGACCAGAGATCTACTATAATACAGGTCCTGGAGGGGAGAGATCTACTATAATACAGGTCCTGGAGGGGGAAGAGATCTACTATAATACAGGTCCTGGAGGGAGAACAGAGATCTACTATAATACAGGTCCTGGAGGGGAGAGATCTACTATAATACAGGTCCTGGAGGGAGACAGAGATCTACTATAATACAGGTCCTGGAGGGGAGAGATCTACTATAATACAGGTCCTGGAGGGGAGAGATCTACTATAATACAGGTCCTGGAGGGAGACACAGAGATCTACTATAATACAGGTCCTGGAGGGGAGAGATCTACTATAATACAGGTCCTGGAGGGGAGAGATCTACTATAATACAGGTCCTGGAGGGAGACACAGAGATCTACTATAATACAGGTCCTGGAGGGGAGAGATCTACTATAATACAGGTCCTGGAGGGAGACACAGAGATCTACTATAATACAGGTCCTGGAGGGGAGAGATCTACTATAATACAGGTCCTGGAGGGGAGAGATCTACTATAATACAGGTCCTGGAGGGAGAAGAGATCTACTATAATACAGGTCCTGGAGGGAGACACAGAGATCTACTATAATACAGGTCCTGGAGGGGAGAGATCTACTATAATACAGGTCCTGGAGGGAGACACAGAGATCTACTATAATACAGGTCCTGGAGGGGAGAGATCTACTATAATACAGGTCCTGGAGGGGAGAGATCTACTATAATACAGGTCCTGGAGGGAGACACAGAGATCTACTATAATACAGGTCCTGGAGGGGAGAGATCTACTATAATACAGGTCCTGGAGGGGAGAGATCTACTATAATACAGGTCCTGGAGGGGAGAGATCTACTATAATACAGGTCCTGGAGGGGAGAGATCTACTATAATACAGGTCCTGGAGGGGAGAGATCTACTATAATACAGGTCCTGGAGGGAGAAGAGATCTACTATAATACAGGTCCTGGAGGGGAGAGATCTACTATAATACAGGTCCTGGAGGGAGACACAGAGATCTACTATAATACAGGTCCTGGAGGGAGAAGAGATCTACTATAATACAGGTCCTGGAGGGGAGAGATCTACTATAATACAGGTCCTGGAGGGGAGAGATCTACTATAATACAGGTCCTGGAGGGGAGAGATCTACTATAATACAGGTCCTGGAGGGGAGAGATCTACTATAATACAGGTCCTGGAGGGAGACACAGAGATCTACTATAATACAGGTCCTGGAGGGGAGAGATCTACTATAATACAGGTCCTGGAGGGGAGAGATCTACTATAATACAGGTCCTGGAGGGAGAACAGAGATCTACTATAATACAGGTCCTGGAGGGGAGAGATCTACTATAATACAGGTCCTGGAGGGAGAGATCTACTATAATACAGGTCCTGGAGGGAGACACAGAGATCTACTATAATACAGGTCCTGGAGGGGAGAGATCTACTATAATACAGGTCCTGGAGGGAGACACAGAGATCTACTATAATACAGGTCCTGGAGGGGAGAGATCTACTATAATACAGGTCCTGGAGGGGAGAGATCTACTATAATACAGGTCCTGGAGGAGAGATCTACTATAATACAGGTCCTGGAGGGGAGAGATCTACTATAATACAGGTCCTGGAGGGAGAAGAGATCTACTATAATACAGGTCCTGGAGGGAGAGATCTACTATAATACAGGTCCTGGAGGAGAGATCTACTATAATACAGGTCTGGAGGAGATCTACTATAATACAGGTCCTGGAGGGAGACACAGAGATCTACTATAATACAGGTCCTGGAGGGGAGAGATCTACTATAATACAGGTCCTGGAGGGGAGAGATCTACTATAATACAGGTCCTGGAGGGAGACACAGAGATCTACTATAATACAGGTCCTGGAGGGAGACAAGAGATCTACTATAATACAGGTCCTGGAGGGGAGAGATCTACTATAATACAGGTCCTGGAGGGAGACACAGAGATCTACTATAATACAGGTCCTGGAGGGGAGAGATCTACTATAATACAGGTCCTGGAGGGGAGATCTACTATAATACAGGTCCTGGAGGGGAGAGATCTACTATAATACAGGTCCTGGAGGGAGACACAGAGATCTACTATAATACAGGTCCTGGAGGGGAGAGATCTACTATAATACAGGTCCTGGAGGGGAGAGATCTACTATAATACAGGTCCTGGAGGGGAGAGATCTACTATAATACAGGTCCTGGAGGGGGAGAGATCTACTATAATACAGGTCCTGGAGGGGAGAGATCTACTATAATACAGGTCCTGGAGGGGAGAGATCTACTATAATACAGGTCCTGGAGGGGAGAGATCTACTATAATACAGGTCCTGGAGGGGAGAGATCTACTATAATACAGGTCCTGGAGGGAGACACAGAGATCTACTATAATACAGGTCCTGGAGGGGAGAGATCTACTATAATACAGGTCCTGGAGGGAGACAAGAGATCTACTATAATACAGGTCCTGGAGGGAGACAAGAGATCTACTATAATACAGGTCCTGGAGGGGAGAGATCTACTATAATACAGGTCCTGGAGGGGAGAGATCTACTATAATACAGGTCCTGGAGGGGAGAGATCTACTATAATACAGGTCCTGGAGGGGAGAGATCTACTATAATACAGGTCCTGGAGGGGAGACACAGAGATCTACTATAATACAGGTCCTGGAGGGGAGAGATCTACTATAATACAGGTCCTGGAGGGGAGAGATCTACTATAATACAGGTCCTGGAGGGGAGAGATCTACTATAATACAGGTCCTGGAGGGAGACACAGAGATCTACTATAATACAGGTCCTGGAGGGGAGAGATCTACTATAATACAGGTCCTGGAGGGAGACACAGAGATCTACTATAATACAGGTCCTGGAGGGAGAACAGAGATCTACTATAATACAGGTCCTGGAGGGGAGAGATCTACTATAATACAGGTCCTGGAGGGAGACACAGAGATCTACTATAATACAGGTCCTGGAGGGGAGAGATCTACTATAATACAGGTCCTGGAGGGGAGAGATCTACTATAATACAGGTCCTGGAGGGGAGAGATCTACTATAATACAGGTCCTGGAGGGAGACACAGAGATCTACTATAATACAGGTCCTGGAGGGGAGAGATCTACTATAATACAGGTCCTGGAGGGAGACACAGAGATCTACTATAATACAGGTCCTGGAGGGGAGAGATCTACTATAATACAGGTCCTGGAGGGGACACAGAGATCTACTATAATACAGGTCCTGGAGGGGAGAGATCTACTATAATACAGGTCCTGGAGGGGAGAGATCTACTATAATACAGGTCCTGGAGGGGAGAGATCTACTATAATACAGGTCCTGGAGGGAGACAAGAGATCTACTATAATACAGGTCCTGGAGGGGAGAGATCTACTATAATACAGGTCCTGGAGGGAGACAAGAGATCTACTATAATACAGGTCCTGGAGGGGAGAGATCTACTATAATACAGGTCCTGGAGGGAGACACAGAGATCTACTATAATACAGGTCCTGGAGGGGAGAGATCTACTATAATACAGGTCCTGGAGGGAGACACAGAGATCTACTATAATACAGGTCCTGGAGGGGGAGAGATCTACTATAATACAGGTCCTGGAGGGGAGAGATCTACTATAATACAGGTCCTGGAGGGAAAGAGATCTACTATAATACAGGTCCTGGAGGGAGACACAGAGATCTACTATAATACAGGTCCTGGAGGGGAGAGATCTACTATAATACAGGTCCTGGAGGGAGAAGAGATCTACTATAATACAGGTCCTGGAGGGAGAGATCTACTAAATACAGGTCTGGAGGAGATCTACTATAATACAGGTCCTGGAGGGGAACAGAGATCTACTATAATACAGGTCCTGGAGGGACACAGAGATCTACTATAATACAGGTCCTGGAGGGGAGAGATCTACTATAATACAGGTCCTGGAGGGGAGAGATCTACTATAATACAGGTCCTGGAGGGGAGAGATCTACTATAATACAGGTCCTGGAGGGGAGAGATCTACTATAATACAGGTCCTGGAGGGGAGAGATCTACTATAATACAGGTCCTGGAGGGGAGAGATCTACTATAATACAGGTCCTGGAGGGGAGAGATCTACTATAATACAGGTCCTGGAGGGAGACACAGAGATCTACTATAATACAGGTCCTGGAGGGGAGAGATCTACTATAATACAGGTCCTGGAGGGAGACACAGAGATCTACTATAATACAGGTCCTGGAGGGAGACACAGAGATCTACTATAATACAGGTCCTGGAGGGGAGAGATCTACTAAATACAGGTCCTGGAGGGAGATCTACTATAATACAGGTCCTGGAGGGGAGAGATCTACTATAATACAGGTCCTGGAGGGGAGAGATCTACTATAATACAGGTCCTGGAGGGGAGACACAGAGATCTACTATAATACAGGTCCTGGAGGGGAGAGATCTACTATAATACAGGTCCTGGAGGGGAGAGATCTACTATAATACAGGTCCTGGAGGGGAGAGATCTACTATAATACAGGTCCTGGAGGGAGACAAGAGATCTACTATAATACAGGTCCTGGAGGGGAGAGATCTACTATAATACAGGTCCTGGAGGGAGACACGAGATCTACTATAATACAGGTCCTGGAGGGAGACAAGAGATCTACTATAATACAGGTCCTGGAGGGGAGAGATCTACTATAATACAGGTCCTGGAGGGAGACACAGAGATCTACTATAATACAGGTCCTGGAGGGGAGAGATCTACTATAATACAGGTCCTGGAGGGGAGAGATCTACTATAATACAGGTCCTGGAGGGGAGAGATCTACTATAATACAGGTCCTGGAGGGAGACACAGAGATCTACTATAATACAGGTCCTGGAGGGGAGAGATCTACTATAATACAGGTCCTGGAGGGAGACACAGAGATCTACTATAATACAGGTCCTGGAGGGGAGAGATCTACTATAATACAGGTCCTGGAGGGGACACAGAGATCTACTATAATACAGGTCCTGGAGGGGAGAGATCTACTATAATACAGGTCCTGGAGGGAGACACAGAGATCTACTATAATACAGGTCCTGGAGGGGAGAGATCTACTATAATACAGGTCCTGGAGGGAGAACAGAGATCTACTATAATACAGGTCCTGGAGGGAGACGAGATCTACTATAATACAGGTCCTGGAGGGGAGAGATCTACTATAATACAGGTCCTGGAGGAGACACAGAGATCTACTATAATACAGGTCCTGGAGGGGACACAGAGATCTACTATAATACAGGTCCTGGAGGGGAGAGATCTACTATAATACAGGTCCTGGAGGGAGAGAGATCTACTATAATACAGGTCCTGGAGGGAGACACAGAGATCTACTATAATACAGGTCCTGGAGGGGAGAGATCTACTATAATACAGGTCCTGGAGGGGCCAGAGATCTACTATAATACAGGTCCTGGAGGGGGAGAGATCTACTATAATACAGGTCCTGGAGGGGAGAGATCTACTATAATACAGGTCCTGGAGGGGAGAGATCTACTATAATACAGGTCCTGGAGGGGAGAGATCTACTATAATACAGGTCCTGGAGGGAGACACAGAGATCTACTATAATACAGGTCCTGGAGGGGAGAGATCTACTATAATACAGGTCCTGGAGGGGAGAGATCTACTATAATACAGGTCCTGGAGGGGAGAGATCTACTATAATACAGGTCCTGGAGGGAGACACAGAGATCTACTATAATACAGGTCCTGGAGGGGAGAGATCTACTATAATACAGGTCCTGGAGGGAGACACAGAGATCTACTATAATACAGGTCCTGGAGGGAGACACAGAGATCTACTATAATACAGGTCCTGGAGGGGAGAGATCTACTATAATACAGGTCCTGGAGGGAGACACAGAGATCTACTATAATACAGGTCCTGGAGGGGAGAGATCTACTATAATACAGGTCCTGGAGGGGAGAGATCTACTATAATACAGGTCCTGGAGGGGAGAGATCTACTATAATACAGGTCCTGGAGGGAGACACAGAGATCTACTATAATACAGGTCCTGGAGGGGAGAGATCTACTATAATACAGGTCCTGGAGGGGAGAGATCTACTATAATACAGGTCCTGGAGGGGAGAGATCTACTATAATACAGGTCCTGGAGGGAGACACAGAGATCTACTATAATACAGGTCCTGGAGGGGAGAGATCTACTATAATACAGGTCCTGGAGGGAGACACAGAGATCTACTATAATACAGGTCCTGGAGGGGAGAGATCTACTATAATACAGGTCCTGGAGGGGAGAGATCTACTATAATACAGGTCCTGGAGGGGACAGAGATCTACTATAATACAGGTCCTGGAGGGAGACACAGAGATCTACTATAATACAGGTCCTGGAGGGGAGAGATCTACTATAATACAGGTCCTGGAGGGAGAACAGAGATCTACTATAATACAGGTCCTGGAGGGGAGAGATCTACTATAATACAGGTCCTGGAGGGGAGAGATCTACTATAATACAGGTCCTGGAGGGAGACACAGAGATCTACTATAATACAGGTCCTGGAGGGGAGAGATCTACTATAATACAGGTCCTGGAGGGAGACACAGAGATCTACTATAATACAGGTCCTGGAGGGGAGAGATCTACTATAATACAGGTCCTGGAGGGGGAGAGATCTACTATAATACAGGTCCTGGAGGGAGACACAGAGATCTACTATAATACAGGTCCTGGAGGGAGACACAGAGATCTACTATAATACAGGTCCTGGAGGGGAGAGATCTACTATAATACAGGTCCTGGAGGGAGACACAGAGATCTACTATAATACAGGTCCTGGAGGGGAGAGATCTACTATAATACAGGTCCTGGAGGGGAGAGATCTACTATAATACAGGTCCTGGAGGGAGACACAGAGATCTACTATAATACAGGTCCTGGAGGGAGACACAGAGATCTACTATAATACAGGTCCTGGAGGGGGAGAGATCTACTATAATACAGGTCCTGGAGGGGGAGAGATCTACTATAATACAGGTCCTGGAGGGGCAGAGATCTACTATAATACAGGTCCTGGAGGGGAGAGATCTACTATAATACAGGTCCTGGAGGGGGAGAGATCTACTATAATACAGGTCCTGGAGGGGACACAGAGATCTACTATAATACAGGTCCTGGAGGGGAGAGATCTACTATAATACAGGTCCTGGAGGGGAGAGATCTACTATAATACAGGTCCTGGAGGGAGACACAGAGATCTACTATAATACAGGTCCTGGAGGGGAGAGATCTACTATAATACAGGTCCTGGAGGGAGACACAGAGATCTACTATAATACAGGTCCTGGAGGGAGACACAGAGATCTACTATAATACAGGTCCTGGAGGGGAGAGATCTACTATAATACAGGTCCTGGAGGGGGCAGAGATCTACTATAATACAGGTCCTGGAGGGGAGAGATCTACTATAATACAGGTCCTGGAGGGGAGAGATCTACTATAATACAGGTCCTGGAGGGAGACACAGAGATCTACTATAATACAGGTCCTGGAGGGGAGAGATCTACTATAATACAGGTCCTGGAGGGGAGAGATCTACTATAATACAGGTCCTGGAGGGGAGAGATCTACTATAATACAGGTCCTGGAGGGAGACACAGAGATCTACTATAATACAGGTCCTGGAGGGGAGTGATCTACTATAATACAGGTCCTGGAGGGAGAACAGAGATCTACTATAATACAGGTCCTGGAGGGAGACACAGAGATCTACTATAATACAGGTCCTGGAGGGGACACAGAGATCTACTATAATACAGGTCCTGGAGGGGAGAGATCTACTATAATACAGGTCCTGGAGGGGGACAAGAGATCTACTATAATACAGGTCCTGGAGGGGAAGAGATCTACTATAATACAGGTCCTGGAGGGGAGAGATCTACTATAATACAGGTCCTGGAGGGAGACACAGAGATCTACTATAATACAGGTCCTGGAGGAGAGAGATCTACTATAATACAGGTCCTGGAGGGAGACAAGAGATCTACTATAATACAGGTCCTGGAGGGGAGAGATCTACTATAATACAGGTCCTGGAGGGAGACACAGAGATCTACTATAATACAGGTCCTGGAGGGGAGAGATCTACTATAATACAGGTCCTGGAGGGGAGAGATCTACTATAATACAGGTCCTGGAGGGGAGAGATCTACTATAATACAGGTCCTGGAGGGAGACACAGAGATCTACTATAATACAGGTCCTGGAGGGGAGAGATCTACTATAATACAGGTCCTGGAGGGAGACACAGAGATCTACTATAATACAGGTCCTGGAGGGGAGAGATCTACTATAATACAGGTCCTGGAGGGAGACACAGAGATCTACTATAATACAGGTCCTGGAGGGGAGAGATCTACTATAATACAGGTCCTGGAGGGGAGAGATCTACTATAATACAGGTCCTGGAGGGGAAAGAGATCTACTATAATACAGGTCCTGGAGGGAGACACAGAGATCTACTATAATACAGGTCCTGGAGGGGAGAGATCTACTATAATACAGGTCCTGGAGGGGACAGAGATCTACTATAATACAGGTCCTGGAGGGGAGAGATCTACTATAATACAGGTCCTGGAGGGAGAACAGAGATCTACTATAATACAGGTCCTGGAGGGAGCACAGAGATCTACTATAATACAGGTCCTGGAGGGGAGAGATCTACTATAATACAGGTCCTGGAGGGGGAGAAAGAGATCTACTATAATACAGGTCCTGGAGGGGACACAGAGATCTACTATAATACAGGTCCTGGAGGGGAACAGAGATCTACTATAATACAGGTCCTGGAGGGGAGAGATCTACTATAATACAGGTCCTGGAGGGGCAGAGATCTACTATAATACAGGTCCTGGAGGGGAAGAGATCTACTATAATACAGGTCCTGGAGGGAGACACAGAGATCTACTATAATACAGGTCCTGGAGGGGAGAGATCTACTATAATACAGGTCCTGGAGGGAGCACAGAGATCTACTATAATACAGGTCCTGGAGGGAGACACAGAGATCTACTATAATACAGGTCCTGGAGGGGAGAGATCTACTATAATACAGGTCCTGGAGGGGAGAGATCTACTATAATACAGGTCCTGGAGGGGGAGAGATCTACTATAATACAGGTCCTGGAGGGGGAGAGATCTACTATAATACAGGTCCTGGAGGGGAGACACAGAGATCTACTATAATACAGGTCCTGGAGGGGAGAGATCTACTATAATACAGGTCCTGGAGGGGAGAGATCTACTATAATACAGGTCCTGGAGGGGGGAGAGATCTACTATAATACAGGTCCTGGAGGGAGACACAGAGATCTACTATAATACAGGTCCTGGAGGGGGCAGAGATCTACTATAATACAGGTCCTGGAGGGAGAGATCTACTATAATACAGGTCCTGGAGGGAGACACAGAGATCTACTATAATACAGGTCCTGGAGGGGAGAGATCTACTATAATACAGGTCCTGGAGGGAGACACAGAGATCTACTATAATACAGGTCCTGGAGGGGAGAGATCTACTATAATACAGGTCCTGGAGGGGAGAGATCTACTATAATACAGGTCCTGGAGGGGAGAGATCTACTATAATACAGGTCCTGGAGGGAGACACAGAGATCTACTATAATACAGGTCCTGGAGGGGAGAGATCTACTATAATACAGGTCCTGGAGGGAGAGAGATCTACTATAATACAGGTCCTGGAGGGGAGAGATCTACTATAATACAGGTCCTGGAGGGAGACACAGAGATCTACTATAATACAGGTCCTGGAGGGGAGAGATCTACTATAATACAGGTCCTGGAGGGAGAACAGAGATCTACTATAATACAGGTCCTGGAGGGGAGAGATCTACTATAATACAGGTCCTGGAGGGGAGAGATCTACTATAATACAGGTCCTGGAGGGAGACACAGAGATCTACTATAATACAGGTCCTGGAGGGAGCACAGAGATCTACTATAATACAGGTCCTGGAGGGGAGAGATCTACTATAATACAGGTCCTGGAGGGAGACACAGAGATCTACTATAATACAGGTCCTGGAGGGGAGAGATCTACTATAATACAGGTCCTGGAGGGGGAGAGATCTACTATAATACAGGTCCTGGAGGGAGACACAGAGATCTACTATAATACAGGTCCTGGAGGGAGACACAGAGATCTACTATAATACAGGTCCTGGAGGGGAGAGATCTACTATAATACAGGTCCTGGAGGGGAGAGATCTACTATAATACAGGTCCTGGAGGGGAGAGATCTACTATAATACAGGTCCTGGAGGGGAGAGATCTACTATAATACAGGTCCTGGAGGGGAACAGAGATCTACTATAATACAGGTCCTGGAGGGAGACACAGAGATCTACTATAATACAGGTCCTGGAGGGGGAGAGATCTACTATAATACAGGTCCTGGAGGGGAAAGAGATCTACTATAATACAGGTCCTGGAGGGGAGAGATCTACTATAATACAGGTCCTGGAGGGAGACACAGAGATCTACTATAATACAGGTCCTGGAGGGGACAGAGATCTACTATAATACAGGTCCTGGAGGGAGACACAGAGATCTACTATAATACAGGTCCTGGAGGGAGACACAGAGATCTACTATAATACAGGTCCTGGAGGGGAGAGATCTACTATAATACAGGTCCTGGAGGGAGACACAGAGATCTACTATAATACAGGTCCTGGAGGGGAGAGATCTACTATAATACAGGTCCTGGAGGGGGAGAGATCTACTATAATACAGGTCCTGGAGGGGAGAGATCTACTATAATACAGGTCCTGGAGGGAGACACAGAGATCTACTATAATACAGGTCCTGGAGGGGAGAGATCTACTATAATACAGGTCCTGGAGGGGGAGAGATCTACTATAATACAGGTCCTGGAGGGGAGAGATCTACTATAATACAGGTCCTGGAGGGAGACACAGAGATCTACTATAATACAGGTCCTGGAGGGGAGAGATCTACTATAATACAGGTCCTGGAGGGAGACACAGAGATCTACTATAATACAGGTCCTGGAGGGGCAGAGATCTACTATAATACAGGTCCTGGAGGGGAGAGATCTACTATAATACAGGTCCTGGAGGGAGACACAGAGATCTACTATAATACAGGTCCTGGAGGGAGACACAGAGATCTACTATAATACAGGTCCTGGAGGGGAGAGATCTACTATAATACAGGTCCTGGAGGGGAAGAGATCTACTATA
Organism: Salmo salar; assembly: GCF_905237065.1. NCBI lineage: Eukaryota > Metazoa > Chordata > Actinopteri > Salmoniformes > Salmonidae > Salmo > Salmo salar. Next base: position 43,737 of record NW_025547558.1, read on the forward strand.
ATACAGGTCCTGGAGGGGAGAGATCTACTATAATACAGGTCCTGGAGGGGACAGAGATCTACTATAATACAGGTCCTGGAGGGAGACACAGAGATCTACTATAATACAGGTCCTGGAGGGGAGAGATCTACTATAATACAGGTCCTGGAGGGAGACACAGAGATCTACTATAATACAGGTCCTGGAGGGGAGAGATCTACTATAATACAGGTCCTGGAGGGGAGAGATCTACTATAATACAGGTCCTGGAGGGAGACACAGAGATCTACTATAATACAGGTCCTGGAGGGGAGAGATCTACTATAATACAGGTCCTGGAGGGGAGAGATCTACTATAATACAGGTCCTGGAGGGAGACACAGAGATCTACTATAATACAGGTCCTGGAGGGGAGAGATCTACTATAATACAGGTCCTGGAGGGGAGAGATCTACTATAATACAGGTCCTGGAGGGAGACACAGAGATCTACTATAATACAGGTCCTGGAGGGGAGAGATCTACTATAATACAGGTCCTGGAGGGGAGAGATCTACTATAATACAGGTCCTGGAGGGGAAGAGATCTACTATAATACAGGTCCTGGAGGGAGACACAGAGATCTACTATAATACAGGTCCTGGAGGGGAGAGATCTACTATAATACAGGTCCTGGAGGGAGACACAGAGATCTACTATAATACAGGTCCTGGAGGGGACACAGAGATCTACTATAATACAGGTCCTGGAGGGAGACACAGAGATCTACTATAATACAGGTCCTGGAGGGGAGAGATCTACTATAATACAGGTCCTGGAGGGGAGAGATCTACTATAATACAGGTCCTGGAGGGGACACAGAGATCTACTATAATACAGGTCCTGGAGGGGAACAGAGATCTACTATAATACAGGTCCTGGAGGGGAGAGATCTACTATAATACAGGTCCTGGAGGGGAACAGAGATCTACTATAATACAGGTCCTGGAGGGGAGAGATCTACTATAATACAGGTCCTGGAGGGAGACACAGAGATCTACTATAATACAGGTCCTGGAGGGGAGAGATCTACTATAATACAGGTCCTGGAGGGAGACACAGAGATCTACTATAATACAGGTCCTGGAGGGAGACACAGAGATCTACTATAATACAGGTCCTGGAGGGGCAGAGATCTACTATAATACAGGTCCTGGAGGGGAGAGATCTACTATAATACAGGTCCTGGAGGGGAGAGATCTACTATAATACAGGTCCTGGAGGGGAGAGATCTACTATAATACAGGTCCTGGAGGGGAGACACAGAGATCTACTATAATACAGGTCCTGGAGGGGAGAGATCTACTATAATACAGGTCCTGGAGGGGAGAGATCTACTATAATACAGGTCCTGGAGGGGAGACAGAGATCTACTATAATACAGGTCCTGGAGGGAGACACAGAGATCTACTATAATACAGGTCCTGGAGGGGAGAGATCTACTATAATACAGGTCCTGGAGGGAGACACAGAGATCTACTATAATACAGGTCCTGGAGGGAGAACAGAGATCTACTATAATACAGGTCCTGGAGGGGAGAGATCTACTATAATACAGGTCCTGGAGGGAGACACAGAGATCTACTATAATACAGGTCCTGGAGGGGAGAGATCTACTATAATACAGGTCCTGGAGGGGAGAGATCTACTATAATACAGGTCCTGGAGGGGGAAGAGATCTACTATAATACAGGTCCTGGAGGGGACACAGAGATCTACTATAATACAGGTCCTGGAGGGGAGAGATCTACTATAATACAGGTCCTGGAGGGGACAGAGATCTACTATAATACAGGTCCTGGAGGGAGACACAGAGATCTACTATAATACAGGTCCTGGAGGGGAGAGATCTACTATAATACAGGTCCTGGAGGGGAGAGATCTACTATAATACAGGTCCTGGAGGGGAACAGAGATCTACTATAATACAGGTCCTGGAGGGGAGAGATCTACTATAATACAGGTCCTGGAGGGAGACACAGAGATCTACTATAATACAGGTCCTGGAGGGGAGAGATCTACTATAATACAGGTCCTGGAGGGAGAAGAGATCTACTATAATACAGGTCCTGGAGGGGCCAGAGATCTACTATAATACAGGTCCTGGAGGGGAGAGATCTACTATAATACAGGTCCTGGAGGGGACACAGAGATCTACTATAATACAGGTCCTGGAGGGGACAGAGATCTACTATAATACAGGTCCTGGAGGGGAGAGATCTACTATAATACAGGTCCTGGAGGGGGCAGAGATCTACTATAATACAGGTCCTGGAGGGAGACACAGAGATCTACTATAATACAGGTCCTGGAGGGAGCACAGAGATCTACTATAATACAGGTCCTGGAGGGGAGAGATCTACTATAATACAGGTCCTGGAGGGGACACAGAGATCTACTATAATACAGGTCCTGGAGGGAGACACAGAGATCTACTATAATACAGGTCCTGGAGGGGAGAGATCTACTATAATACAGGTCCTGGAGGGAGACACAGAGATCTACTATAATACAGGTCCTGGAGGGGAGAGATCTACTATAATACAGGTCCTGGAGGGGAGAGATCTACTATAATACAGGTCCTGGAGGGAGACACAGAGATCTACTATAATACAGGTCCTGGAGGGGAGAGATCTACTATAATACAGGTCCTGGAGGGGAGAGATCTACTATAATACAGGTCCTGGAGGGGACAGAGATCTACTATAATACAGGTCCTGGAGGGAGAACAGAGATCTACTATAATACAGGTCCTGGAGGGGAGAGATCTACTATAATACAGGTCCTGGAGGGAGACACAGAGATCTACTATAATACAGGTCCTGGAGGGAGACACAGAGATCTACTATAATACAGGTCCTGGAGGGGAGAGATCTACTATAATACAGGTCCTGGAGGGAGACACAGAGATCTACTATAATACAGGTCCTGGAGGGGAGAGATCTACTATAATACAGGTCCTGGAGGGGAGAGATCTACTATAATACAGGTCCTGGAGGGGGAGACACAGAGATCTACTATAATACAGGTCCTGGAGGGGAGAGATCTACTATAATACAGGTCCTGGAGGGGAGAGATCTACTATAATACAGGTCCTGGAGGGGAACAGAGATCTACTATAATACAGGTCCTGGAGGGGACACAGAGATCTACTATAATACAGGTCCTGGAGGGGAGAGATCTACTATAATACAGGTCCTGGAGGGAGACACAGAGATCTACTATAATACAGGTCCTGGAGGGAGACACAGAGATCTACTATAATACAGGTCCTGGAGGGGAGAGATCTACTATAATACAGGTCCTGGAGGGGAGAGATCTACTATAATACAGGTCCTGGAGGGAGAGATCTACTATAATACAGGTCCTGGAGGGGAGAGATCTACTATAATACAGGTCCTGGAGGGGAGACACAGAGATCTACTATAATACAGGTCCTGGAGGGGAGAGATCTACTATAATACAGGTCCTGGAGGGGAGAGATCTACTATAATACAGGTCCTGGAGGGGAACAGAGATCTACTATAATACAGGTCCTGGAGGGAGACACAGAGATCTACTATAATACAGGTCCTGGAGGGGAGAGATCTACTATAATACAGGTCCTGGAGGGAGACACAGAGATCTACTATAATACAGGTCCTGGAGGGAGACACAGAGATCTACTATAATACAGGTCCTGGAGGGGAGAGATCTACTATAATACAGGTCCTGGAGGGGAGACACAGAGATCTACTATAATACAGGTCCTGGAGGGGAGAGATCTACTATAATACAGGTCCTGGAGGGGAGAGATCTACTATAATACAGGTCCTGGAGGGGGGAGAGATCTACTATAATACAGGTCCTGGAGGGAGACACAGAGATCTACTATAATACAGGTCCTGGAGGGGAGAGATCTACTATAATACAGGTCCTGGAGGGAGACACAGAGATCTACTATAATACAGGTCCTGGAGGGGAGAGATCTACTATAATACAGGTCCTGGAGGGAGACACAGAGATCTACTATAATACAGGTCCTGGAGGGGAGAGATCTACTATAATACAGGTCCTGGAGGGAGACACAGAGATCTACTATAATACAGGTCCTGGAGGGGAGAGATCTACTATAATACAGGTCCTGGAGGGGAGAGATCTACTATAATACAGGTCCTGGAGGGAGACACAGAGATCTACTATAATACAGGTCCTGGAGGGGAGAGATCTACTATAATACAGGTCCTGGAGGGAGACACAGAGATCTACTATAATACAGGTCCTGGAGGGGAGAGATCTACTATAATACAGGTCCTGGAGGGGAGAGATCTACTATAATACAGGTCCTGGAGGGGGACACAGAGATCTACTATAATACAGGTCCTGGAGGGAGACACAGAGATCTACTATAATACAGGTCCTGGAGGGGAGAGATCTACTATAATACAGGTCCTGGAGGGGAGAGATCTACTATAATACAGGTCCTGGAGGGGAGAGATCTACTATAATACAGGTCCTGGAGGGAGACACAGAGATCTACTATAATACAGGTCCTGGAGGGAGACACAGAGATCTACTATAATACAGGTCCTGGAGGGGAGAGATCTACTATAATACAGGTCCTGGAGGGGAGAGATCTACTATAATACAGGTCCTGGAGGGGAGAGATCTACTATAATACAGGTCCTGGAGGGGAGAGATCTACTATAATACAGGTCCTGGAGGGAGACACAGAGATCTACTATAATACAGGTCCTGGAGGGGAGAGATCTACTATAATACAGGTCCTGGAGGAGAGACAGAGATCTACTATAATACAGGTCCTGGAGGGAGACACAGAGATCTACTATAATACAGGTCCTGGAGGGGAGAGATCTACTATAATACAGGTCCTGGAGGGAGACACAGAGATCTACTATAATACAGGTCCTGGAGGGGAGAGATCTACTATAATACAGGTCCTGGAGGGGAGAGATCTACTATAATACAGGTCCTGGAGGGGAGAGATCTACTATAATACAGGTCCTGGAGGGAGACACAGAGATCTACTATAATACAGGTCCTGGAGGGGAGAGATCTACTATAATACAGGTCCTGGAGGGAGACACAGAGATCTACTATAATACAGGTCCTGGAGGGGAGAGATCTACTATAATACAGGTCCTGGAGGGAGACACAGAGATCTACTATAATACAGGTCCTGGAGGGGAGAGATCTACTATAATACAGGTCCTGGAGGGGAGAGATCTACTATAATACAGGTCCTGGAGGGAGACACAGAGATCTACTATAATACAGGTCCTGGAGGGGAGAGATCTACTATAATACAGGTCCTGGAGGGAGACACAGAGATCTACTATAATACAGGTCCTGGAGGGAGACACAGAGATCTACTATAATACAGGTCCTGGAGGGGAGAGATCTACTATAATACAGGTCCTGGAGGGGAGAGATCTACTATAATACAGGTCCTGGAGGGGAGAGATCTACTATAATACAGGTCCTGGAGGGGAGAGATCTACTATAATACAGGTCCTGGAGGGGAGAGATCTACTATAATACAGGTCCTGGAGGGGAGAGATCTACTATAATACAGGTCCTGGAGGGGAGACACAGAGATCTACTATAATACAGGTCCTGGAGGGGAGAGATCTACTATAATACAGGTCCTGGAGGGGAGAGATCTACTATAATACAGGTCCTGGAGGGGAGAGATCTACTATAATACAGGTCCTGGAGGGAGACACAGAGATCTACTATAATACAGGTCCTGGAGGGGAGAGATCTACTATAATACAGGTCCTGGAGGGAGACACAGAGATCTACTATAATACAGGTCCTGGAGGGAGACACAGAGATCTACTATAATACAGGTCCTGGAGGGGAGAGATCTACTATAATACAGGTCCTGGAGGGAGACACAGAGATCTACTATAATACAGGTCCTGGAGGGGAGAGATCTACTATAATACAGGTCCTGGAGGGGAGAGATCTACTATAATACAGGTCCTGGAGGGGAGAGATCTACTATAATACAGGTCCTGGAGGGAGACACAGAGATCTACTATAATACAGGTCCTGGAGGGGAGAGATCTACTATAATACAGGTCCTGGAGGGGAGAGATCTACTATAATACAGGTCCTGGAGGGGAGAGATCTACTATAATACAGGTCCTGGAGGGGAGAGATCTACTATAATACAGGTCCTGGAGGGAGACACAGAGATCTACTATAATACAGGTCCTGGAGGGGAGAGATCTACTATAATACAGGTCCTGGAGGGAGACACAGAGATCTACTATAATACAGGTCCTGGAGGGGAGAGATCTACTATAATACAGGTCCTGGAGGGGAGAGATCTACTATAATACAGGTCCTGGAGGGAGACACAGAGATCTACTATAATACAGGTCCTGGAGGGAGACACAGAGATCTACTATAATACAGGTCCTGGAGGGGAGAGATCTACTATAATACAGGTCCTGGAGGGAGACACAGAGATCTACTATAATACAGGTCCTGGAGGGGAGAGATCTACTATAATACAGGTCCTGGAGGGGAGAGATCTACTATAATACAGGTCCTGGAGGGAGACACAGAGATCTACTATAATACAGGTCCTGGAGGGGAGAGATCTACTATAATACAGGTCCTGGAGGGAGACACAGAGATCTACTATAATACAGGTCCTGGAGGGGAGAGATCTACTATAATACAGGTCCTGGAGGGGAGAGATCTACTATAATACAGGTCCTGGAGGGAGACACAGAGATCTACTATAATACAGGTCCTGGAGGGGAGAGATCTACTATAATACAGGTCCTGGAGGGGAGAGATCTACTATAATACAGGTCCTGGAGGGAGACACAGAGATCTACTATAATACAGGTCCTGGAGGGGAGAGATCTACTATAATACAGGTCCTGGAGGGGAGAGATCTACTATAATACAGGTCCTGGAGGGGAGAGATCTACTATAATACAGGTCCTGGAGGGAGACACAGAGATCTACTATAATACAGGTCCTGGAGGGGAGAGATCTACTATAATACAGGTCCTGGAGGGAGACACAGAGATCTACTATAATACAGGTCCTGGAGGGGAGAGATCTACTATAATACAGGTCCTGGAGGGGAGAGATCTACTATAATACAGGTCCTGGAGGGAGACACAGAGATCTACTATAATACAGGTCATGGAGGGGAGAGATCTACTATAATACAGGTCCTGGAGGGAGACACAGAGATCTACTATAATACAGGTCCTGGAGGGGAGAGATCTACTATAATACAGGTCCTGGAGGGGAGAGATCTACTATAATACAGGTCCTGGAGGGGAGAGATCTACTATAATACAGGTCCTGGAGGGAGACACAGAGATCTACTATAATACAGGTCCTGGAGGGGAGAGATCTACTATAATACAGGTCCTGGAGGGGAGAGATCTACTATAATACAGGTCCTGGAGGGGAGAGATCTACTATAATACAGGTCCTGGAGGGAGACACAGAGATCTACTATAATACAGGTCCTGGAGGGGAGAGATCTACTATAATACAGGTCCTGGAGGGAGACACAGAGATCTACTATAATACAGGTCCTGGAGGGGAGAGATCTACTATAATACAGGTCCTGGAGGGAGACACAGAGATCTACTATAATACAGGTCCTGGAGGGGAGAGATCTACTATAATACAGGTCCTGGAGGGGAGAGATCTACTATAATACAGGTCCTGGAGGGAGACACAGAGATCTACTATAATACAGGTCCTGGAGGGGAGAGATCTACTATAATACAGGTCCTGGAGGGGAGAGATCTACTATAATACAGGTCCTGGAGGGAGACACAGAGATCTACTATAATACAGGTCCTGGAGGGGAGAGATCTACTATAATACAGGTCCTGGAGGGGAGAGATCTACTATAATACAGGTCCTGGAGGGAGACACAGAGATCTACTATAATACAGGTCCTGGAGGGAGACACAGAGATCTACTATAATACAGGTCCTGGAGGGAGACACAGAGATCTACTATAATACAGGTCCTGGAGGGGAGAGATCTACTATAATACAGGTCCTGGAGGGGAGAGATCTACTATAATACAGGTCCTGGAGGGAGACACAGAGATCTACTATAATACAGGTCCTGGAGGGGAGAGATCTACTATAATACAGGTCCTGGAGGGGAGAGATCTACTATAATACAGGTCCTGGAGGGGAGAGATCTACTATAATACAGGTCCTGGAGGGAGACACAGAGATCTACTATAATACAGGTCCTGTATTGTAGATATACAACATGACTAGACACACACAGAGAGACCGTGTTAATAATCCTGTATTGTATTTCACACAACACAACACAGCTGACCAGGTACGGGCTCTGACCAGGTACGGGCTCTGACCAGGTACGGGCTCTGACCAGGTATGCTGTTGTTTTTTTGCACTCTCACCTTCCTGTGTTCCACCACCAGGTACCTCATCTCCAGTTCCAGCCGGTTGGATGCAGCGCTGGGCTCCAGCGAGGGGCCACAGAGAGGAGGTAGAGGTGGCAGAGAGGTGGCGCTACCCGGGGAGCAAACTGAGCCAACGGCCTCCTCACTCATAACTTTCCACCGGGACTGGTTGTGGAAGTCAAACGCGCAGAGTTCCACGGCGTCCGACGGCTGGCAGTTGGCCAGGAAGGTCTTGTGGTTGAACACACAGCCGACGGTCCGGTAAGGATAGGAGGGACGGGGCTGGGGGGCTAGCGGAGGGGCATCTGGGTCAATGGCCTGGTGGAGGTACCTAAAAACCACACACACAAACAAAATGGTTGAACAGGTAGAAATATATTGTGTAGAACAAGGCATGCCACTGACGTACAGACTAGAGTAAGGGATCATCACAGGTGTTGGAGGGCCAGTAGGAGGCGCTCTTTCCTCTGGTCTAAAATAAAAATATCCCAATGCCCCAGGGCAGTGATTGGGGACATTGCCCTGTGTAGGGTGCCGTCTTTCGGATGGGACGTTAAACGGGGTGTCCTTGGACTCTCTGAGGTCATTTAAAGATCCCATGACGCTTATCGTAAGAGTAGGGGTGTTAACCCCTGGTGTCCTGGCTAAATTCCCAATCTGGCCCCTCAGACCATCACGGTCACCTAATCATCCCCAGCTTCCAATTGGCTCATTCATTCCCCCTCCTTCCTCTCCCCTGTAACTATTCCCCAGGTCGTTGCTGTAAATGAGAACGTGTTCTCAGTCAACTTACCGGGTAAAATAACGGTAAAATAAAAATAAAAAATAAAAACCATGTCTATTCACTACATTGCTGCTCCCTGGTGAAGGGGACTCAGTTACCCTCGTAGAAACTCTGACAGAGAGACAGAGCAGAAATTATTGCAGTTTGTTTTATAAGCCCAGTTCACATCGAAAACGCCTGACGTGTTTATGCAGCTGAAGAACAAAGTTTGTTTGATCTGAACCGGTCTGGTTCATTAAGGAACATCTCACGTCGGCTGCTGGAGTTTCCAAAATTAAACATGTCAAATCTTAACGAAAAACTTGCGACTCGCTTTAGCCAAATCAGAGAACAAGTTCGCTGACTTTCTGCGTTCAGCCAAGCAGCTAACTAGTTAGCCAAGCAGACAGCTAGTCTAGCCGTATTGCTGCAGTAATAGATAGTCTAGCTGTTTTGCTGCAGTAATAGCTAGTCTAGCCGTTTTGCTGCAGTAATAGCTAGTCTAGCCGTTTTGCTGCAGTAATAGCTAGTCTAGCCGTTTTGCTGCAGTAATAGCTAGTCTAGCTGTTTTGCTGCAGTAATAGCTAGTCTAGCTGTTTTGCTGCAGTAATAGCTAGTCCAGCCGTTTTGCTGCAGTAATAGCTAGTCTAGCTGTTTTGCTGCAGTAATAGCTAGTCTAGCTGTTTTGCTGCAGTAATAGCTAGTCTAGCCGTTTTGCTGCAGTAATAGCTAGTCTAGCTGTTTTGCTGCAGTAATAGCTAGTCTAGCTGTATTGATGCAGTAATAGCTAGTCTAGCTGTTTAGCTGCAGTAATAGCTAGTCCAGCTGTTTAGCTGCAGTAATAGCTAGTCCAGCTGTTTTGCTGCAGTAATAGCTAGTCTAGCCGTTTTGCTGCAGTAATAGCTAGTCCAGCTGTTTAGCTGCAGTAATAGCTAGTCCAGCTGTTTAGCTGCAGTAATAGCTAGTCCAGCTGTTTAGCTGCAGTAATAGCTAGTCTAGCCGTTTAGCTGTAGTAATAGCTAGTCCAGCTGTTTAGCTGCAGTAATAGCTAGTCTAGCTGTATTGCTGCAGTAATAGCTAGTCTAGCTGTATTGCTGCAGTAATAGCTAGTCTAGCTGTTTTGCTGCAGTAATAGCTAGTCTAGCTGTATTGCTGCAGTAATAGCTAGTCTAGCTGTATTGCTGCAGTAATAGCTAGTCTAGCTGTTTTGCTGCAGTAATAGCTAGTCTAGCCGTTTTGCTGCAGTAATAGCTAGTCTAGCCGTTTTGCTGCAGTAATAGCTAATCTAGCCGTTTTGCTGCAGTAATAGCTAGTCTAGCTGTTTTGCTGCAGTAATAGCTAGTCTAGCTGTATTGCTGCAGTAATAGCTAGTCTAGCTGTATTGCTGCAGTAATAGCTAGTCTAGCTGTATTGCTGCAGTAATAGCTAGTCTAGCCGTTTTGCTGCAGTAATAGCTAGTCTAGCTGTATTGCTGCAGTAATAGCTAGTCTAGCTGTATTGCTGCAGTAATAGCTAGTCTAGCTGTATTGCTGCAGTAATAGCTAGTCTAGCTGTTTTGCTGCAGTAATAGCTAGTCTAGCTGTTTAGCTGCAGTAATAGCTAGTCCAGCTGTTTTGCTGCAGTAATAGCTAGTCTAGCTGTTTTGCTGCAGTAATAGCTAGTCTAGCTGTATTGCTGCAGTAATAGCTAGTCCAGCTGTTTTGCTGCAGTAATAGCTAGTCTAGCTGTTTTGCTGCAGTAATAGCTAGTCTAGCCGTTTTGCTGCAGTAATAGCTAGTCTAGCTGTTTAGCTGCAGTAATAGCTAGTCCAGCTGTTTTGCTGCAGTAATAGCTAGTCTAGCTGTATTGCTGCAGTAATAGCTAGTCTAGCTGTATTGCTGCAGTAATAGCTAGTCTAGCTGTATTGCTGCAGTAATAGCTAGTCTAGCTGTATTGCTGCAGTAATAGCTAGTCTAGCTGTATTGCTGCAGTAATAGCTAGTCTAGCTGTATTGCTGCAGTAATAGCTAGTCTAGCTGTATTGCTGCAGTAATAGCTAGTCTAGCTGTATTGCTGCAGTAATAGCTAGTCTAGCCGTTTTGCTGCAGTAATAGCTAGTCTAGCTGTATTGCTGCAGTAATAGCTAGTCTAGCTGTATTGCTGCAGTAATAGCTAGTCTAGCTGTATTGCTGCAGTAATAGCTAGTCTAGCTGTTTTGCTGCAGTAATAGCTAGTCTAGCTGTTTAGCTGCAGTAATAGCTAGTCCAGCTGTTTTGCTGCAGTAATAGCTAGTCTAGCTGTTTTGCTGCAGTAATAGCTAGTCTAGCTGTATTGCTGCAGTAATAGCTAGTCCAGCTGTTTTGCTGCAGTAATAGCTAGTCTAGCTGTTTTGCTGCAGTAATAGCTAGTCTAGCTGTTTTGCTGCAGTAATAGCTAGTCTAGCCGTTTTGCTGCAGTAATAGCTAGTCTAGCCGTTTTGCTGCAGTAATAGCTAGTCTAGCTGTTTTGCTGCAGTAATAGCTAGTCTAGCCGTTTTGCTGCAGTAATAGCTAGTCTAGCTGTATTGATGCAGTAATAGCTAGTCTAGCTGTTTAGCTGCAGTAATAGCTAGTCCAGCTGTTTAGCTGCAGTAATAGCTAGTCCAGCTGTTTAGCTGCAGTAATAGCTAGTCCAGCTGTTTTGCTGCAGTAATAGCTAGTCTAGCCGTTTTGCTGCAGTAATAGCTAGTCCAGCTGTTTAGCTGCAGTAATAGCTAGTCCAGCTGTTTAGCTGCAGTAATAGCTAGTCCAGCCGGTTAGCTGCAGTAATAGCTAGTCTAGCCGTTTAGCTGTAGTAATAGCTAGTCCAGCTGTTTAGCTGCAGTAATAGCTAGTCCAGCTGTTTAGCTGCAGTAATAGCTAGTCTAGCTGTATTGCTGCAGTAATAGCTAGTCTAGCTGTATTGCTGCAGTAATAGCTAGTCTAGCTGTATTGCTGCAGTAATAGCTAGTCTAGCTGTATTGCTGCAGTAATAGCTAGTCTAGCTGTTTTGCTGCAGTAATAGCTAGTCTAGCTGTATTGCTGCAGTAATAGCTAGTCTAGCTGTATTGCTGCAGTAATAGCTAGTCTAGCCGTTTTGCTGCAGTAATAGCTAGTCTAGCCGTTTTGCTGCAGTAATAGCTAGTCTAGCCGTTTTGCTGCAGTAATAGCTAATCTAGCCGTTTTGCTGCAGTAATAGCTAGTCTAGCTGTTTTGCTGCAGTAATAGCTAGTCTAGCTGTATTGCTGCAGTAATAGCTAGTCTAGCTGTATTGCTGCAGTAATAGCTAGTCTAGCTGTATTGCTGCAGTAATAGCTAGTCTAGCCGTTTTGCTGCAGTAATAGCTAGTCTAGCTGTATTGCTGCAGTAATAGCTAGTCTAGCTGTATTGCTGCAGTAATAGCTAGTCTAGCTGTATTGCTGCAGTAATAGCTAGTCTAGCTGTTTTGCTGCAGTAATAGCTAGTCTAGCTGTTTAGCTGCAGTAATAGCTAGTCCAGCTGTTTTGCTGCAGTAATAGCTAGTCTAGCTGTTTTGCTGCAGTAATAGCTAGTCTAGCTGTATTGCTGCAGTAATAGCTAGTCCAGCTGTTTTGCTGCAGTAATAGCTAGTCTAGCTGTTTTGCTGCAGTAATAGCTAGTCTAGCCGTTTTGCTGCAGTAATAGCTAGTCTAGCTGTTTAGCTGCAGTAATAGCTAGTCCAGCTGTTTTGCTGCAGTAATAGCTATTCTAGCTGTATTGCTGCAGTAATAGCTAGTCCAGCTGTATTGCTGCAGTAATAGCTAGTCTAGCTGTATTGCTGCAGTAATAGCTAGTCTAGCTGTATTGCTGCAGTAATAGCTAGTCTAGCTGTATTGCTGCAGTAATAGCTAGTCTAGCTGTATTGCTGCAGTAATAGCTAGTCTAGCCGTTTTGCTGCAGTAATAGCTAGTCTAGCTGTATTGCTGCAGTAATAGCTAGTCTAGCTGTATTGCTGCAGTAATAGCTAGTCTAGCTGTATTGCTGCAGTAATAGCTAGTCTAGCTGTATTGCTGCAGTAATAGCTAGTCTAGCTGTATTGCTGCAGTAATAGCTAGTCTAGCTGTATTGCTGCAGTAATAGCTAGTCTAGCCGTTTTGCTGCAGTAATAGCTAGTCTAGCTGTATTGCTGCAGTAATAGCTAGTCTAGCTGTATTGCTGCAGTAATAGCTAGTCTAGCTGTATTGCTGCAGTAATAGCTAGTCTAGCTGTTTTGCTGCAGTAATAGCTAGTCTAGCTGTTTAGCTGCAGTAATAGCTAGTCCAGCTGTTTTGCTGCAGTAATAGCTAGTCTAGCTGTTTTGCTGCAGTAATAGCTAGTCTAGCTGTATTGCTGCAGTAATAGCTAGTCCAGCTGTTTTGCTGCAGTAATAGCTAGTCTAGCTGTTTTGCTGCAGTAATAGCTAGTCTAGCTGTTTAGCTGCAGTAATAGCTAGTCTAGCTGTATTGATGCAGTAATAGCTAGTCCAGCTTGTTGATATTTCACTGACGAGTCACAAAGTGTGTAACGTTTCTGGAGAATGTATTTCATGAAACTTGTTTGCTGCAACACCTTACTGCTGCAACACCTAGCTGCCGAAATGCTGCAACACCTTGTTGCCTTTCTGCTGCTGCAACACCTTGTTGCCTTTCTGCTGCTGCAACACCTTGTTGCCTTGCTGCTGCTGCAACACCTTGTTGCCTTGCTGCTGCAACACCTTGCTGCCTTGCTGCTGCTGCAACACCTTGCTGCTTGCTGCTGCAACACCTTTCTGCTGCAACACCTTGTTGCCTTGCTGCTGCAACACCTTGCTGCTGCAACACCTTGTTGCCTTGCTGCTGCAACACCTTGCTGCCTTGCTGCTGCAACACCTTTCTGCTGCAACACCTTGCTGCTGCAACACCTTGTTGCCTTGCTGCTGCAACACCTTGCTGCTGCTCCTGCAACACCTTGTTGCCTTGCTGCTGCAACACCTTGTTGCCTTGCTGCTGCAACACCTTGCTGCTGCAACACCTTGTTGCCTTGCTGCTGCAACACCTTACTGCTGCAACACCTTGCTGCCTTGCTGCTGCAACACCTTGTTGCCTTGCTGCTGCAACACCTTTCTGCTGCAACACCTTGCTGCCTTGCTGCTGCAACACCTTGTTGCCTTGCTGCTGCAACACCTTGCTGCTGCAACACCTTGTTGCCTTGCTGCTGCAACACCTTTCTGCTGCAACACCTTTCTGCTGCAACACCTTGTTGCCTTGCTGCTGCAACACCTTGTTGCCTTGCTGCTACAACACCTTGCTGCTGCAACACCTTGTTGCCTTGCTGCTGCAACACCTTGCTGCTGCAACACCTTTCTGCTGCAACACCTTGTTGCCTTGCTGCTGCAACACCTTGTTGCCTTGCTGCTACAACACCTTGCTGCTGCAACACCTTGTTGCCTTGCTGCTACAACACCTTGCTGCTGCAACACCTTGTTGCCTTGCTGCTGCAACACCTTTCTGCTGCAACACCTTTCTGCTGCAACACCTTGTTGCCTTGCTGCTGCAACACCTTGCTACAACAAGAGGCAACTTTGTTTCAAAGAAATCCTGTCATTGTGAAGAGGCAGCATTACCATGGAAACGGTCTGAACAGTGTCTGGTCTTTCTTCCTCCTCAGTTCCCGTCTCGTCTCCTCGCTGCAACTCCCCAACGGGCTCGAGAGACCAAGGTCACGTGTCCTCTGAAACACGACCCGCCAAACCGTGCTTCTTATAACACACCCGCCCGCACCAACGTGTTGGAGGAAAAACACTGTTCAACTGATGACCGGAGTCAGCCTGCAGGCTCCCGACCCGCCACAAGGAGTCGCTAGAGCGCGATGAGACAAATGCACCGTCTTAATGAGACTCCCGGGTCAAGGCCGGTGGTGACACAGCCTGTGACCGAACCCGGGTCTGTAGTGAAGCATTAAACGCACAGCGATGCAGTACCTCAGACCGCTGGCCACTCGGGAAGCCCCCGGGGCTGGTCTTTTTTTTTTATCTGAATGTCTCGTCTTCAGTCAGCTACAACCTTTCTGAAACAGTCTGGTTGCGTCTCGTCTCACGTGGTCCGTCGTATCTGAACCGGGCTTTAGTCTCACCTGTGTGCGGTCAGGCTCTCCCAGAAGGTGATGGTGCTGTCAGTGCCCCTGGTCATCACCCAGGTGTGTGCCAAACCCTTGGGCTTAGTGCCAACACACACGTAGGCATCCAGGCCGAAGCCAAGCAGCAGGCTGCACAGCAAGGTGGCGTGGTCCTCACAGTCGCCCTGGAAACACACAACCAATCAGATCAGAGAGATGTCACAGTCGCCCTGGAAACATCAAAAAACATCATGTCTCAGTTCCTAACTCTACTGTAGAGGGAGGACTGATGTAATGTGGACTGTAGAGGGAGGACTGATGTAATGTGGACTGTAGAGGGAGGACTGATGTAATGTGGACTGTACTCTACTGTAGAGGGAGGACTGATGTAATGTGTGGAGACTGAGAGGGAGGACTGATGTAATGTGGACTGTACTCTACTGTAGAGGGAGGACTGATGTAATGTGGACTGTAGAGGGAGGACTGATGTAATGTGGACTGTAGAGGGAGGACTGATGTAATGTGGACTGTAGAGGGAGGACTGATGTAATGTGGACTGTACTCTACTGTAGAGGGAGGACTGATGTAATGTGGACTGTACTCTACTGTAGAGGGAGGACTGATGTAATGTGGACTGTAGAGGGAGGACTGATGTAATGTGGACTGTACTCTACTGTAGAGGGAGGACTGATGTAATGTGGACTGTAGAGGGAGGACTGATGTAATGTGGACTGTAGAGGGAGGACTGATGTAATGTGGACTGTACTCTACTGTAGAGGGAGGACTGATGTAATGTGGACTGTAGAGGGAGGACTGGTGTAATGTGGACTGTAGAGAGAGGACTGATGTAATGTGGACTGTAGAGGGAGGACTGATGTAATGTGGACTGTACTCTACTGTAGAGGGAGGACTGATGTAATGTGGACTGTACTCTACTGTAGAGGGAGGACTGATGTAATGTGGACTGTACTCTACAATAAAGGGAGGACTGATGCAATGTGGACTGTAGAGGGAGGACTGATGTAATGTGGACTGTAGAGAGAGGACTGAAGTAATGTGGACTGAAGAGAGGAGAACTGATGTAATGTGGACTGTACTCTACTGTAGAGGGAGGACTGATGTAATGTGGACTGTAGAGCGATGATGGAGGGGACTGATGTAATGTGGACTGTAGAGGGAGGACTGATGTAATGTGGACTGTACTCTACTGTAGAGGGAGGACTGATGTAATGTGGACTGTAGAGGGAGGACTGATGTAATGTGGACTGTACTCTACTGTAGAGGGAGGACTGATGTAATGTGGACTGTAGAGGGAGGACTGATGTAATGTGGACTGTACTCTACTGTAGAGGGAGGACTGATGTAATGTGGACTGTAGAGGGAGGACTGATGTAATGTGGAGACTACTGTAGAGGGAGGACTGATGTAATGTGGACTGATGTAATGTGGACTGTAGAGGGAGGACTGATGTAATGTGGACTGTACTCTACTGTAGAGGGAGGACTGATGTAATGTGGACTGTAGAGGGAGGACTGATGTAATGTGGACTGATGTAATGTGGACTGTAGAGGGAGGACTGATGTAATGTGGACTGTACTCTACTGTAGAGGGAGGACTGATGTAATGTGGACTGTAGAGGGAGGACTGATGTAATGTGGACTGTAGAGGGAGGACTGATGTAATGTGGACTGATGTAATGTGGACTGTAGAGGGAGGACTGATGTAATGTGGACTGTACTCTACTGTAGAGGGAGGACTGATGTAATGTGGACTGTAGAGGGAGGACTGATGTAATGTGGACTGTACTCTACTGTAGAGGGAGGACTGATGTAATGTGGACTGTAGAGGGAGGACTGATGTAATGTGGACTGTAGAGGGGAGGACTGATGTAATGTGGACTGTAGAGGGAGGACTGATGTAATGTGGACTGTACTCTACTGTAGAGGGAGGACTGATGTAATGTGGACTGTAGAGGGAGGACTGATGTAATGTGGACTGTACTCTACTGTAGAGGGAGGACTGATGTAATGTGGACTGTAGAGGGAGGACTGATGTAATGTGGACTGTACTCTACTGTAGAGGGAGGACTGATGTAATGTGGACTGTAGAGGGAGGACTGATGTAATGTGGACTGTAGAGGGAGGACTGATGTAATGTGGACTGTACTCTACTGTAGAGGGAGGACTGATGTAATGTGGACTGTAGAGGGAGGACTGGTGTAATGTGGACTGTAGAGAGAGGACTGATGTAATGTGGACTGTAGAGGGAGGACTGATGTAATGTGGACTGTACTCTACTGTAGAGGGAGGACTGATGTAATGTGGACTGTACTCTACTGTAGAGGGAGGACTGATGTAATGTGGACTGTACTCTACAATAAAGGGAGGACTGATGCAATGTGGACTGTAGAGGGAGGACTGATGTAATGTGGACTGTAGAGAGAGGACTGAAGTAATGTGGACTGTAGAGGGAGAACTGATGTAATGTGGACTGTACTCTACTGTAGAGGGAGGACTGATGTAATGTGGACTGTACTCTACTGTAGAGGGAGGACTGATGTAATGTGGACTGTAGAGGGAGGACTGATGTAATGTGGACTGTACTCTACCGTAGAGGGAGGACTGATGTAATGTGGACTGTAGAGGGAGGACTGATGTAATGTGGACTGTACTCTACCGTAGAGGGAGAACTGATGTAATGTGGACTGTAGAGGGAGGACTGATGTAATGTGGACTGTACTCTACTGTAGAGGGAGGACTGATGTAATGTGGACTGTAGAGGGAGGACTGATGTAATGTGGACTGTAGAGGGAGGACTGATGTAATGTGGACTGTACTCTACTGTAGAGGGAGGACTGATGTAATGTGGACTGTAGAGGGAGGACTGATGTAATGTGGACTGTACTCTACTGTAGAGAGAGGACTGATGTAATGTGGACTGTAGAGGGAGGACTGATGTAATGTGGACTGTACTCTACTGTAGAGGGAGGACTGATGTAATGTGGACTGTAGAGGGAGGACTGATGTAATGTGGACTGTACTCTACTGTAGAGGGAGGACTGATGTAATGTGGACTGTAGAGGGAGGACTGATGTAATGTGGACTGTACTCTACTGTAGAGAGAGGACTGATGTAATGTGGACTGTAGAGGGAGGACTGATGTAATGTGGACTGTACTCTACTGTAGAGGGAGGACTGATGTAATGTGGACTGTAGAGGGAGGACTGACGTAATGTGGACTGTACTCTACTGTAGAGGGAGGACTGATGTAATGTGGACTGTAGAGGGAGGACTGATGTAATGTGGACTGTACTCTACTGTAGAGGGAGGACTGATGTAATGTGGACTGTAGAGGGAGGACTGATGTAATGTGGACTGTACTCTACTGTAGAGGGAGGACTGATGTAATGTGGACTGTAGAGGGAGGACTGATGTAATGTGGACTGTAGAGGGAGGACTGATGTAATGTGGACTGATGTAATGTGGACTGTAGAGGGAGGACTGATGTAATGTGGACTGTACTCTACTGTAGAGGGAGGACTGATGTAATGTGGACTGTAGAGGGAGGACTGATGTAATGTGGACTGATGTAATGTGGACTGTAGAGGGAGGACTGATGTAATGTGGACTGTACTCTACTGTAGAGGGAGGACTGATGTAATGTGGAGAACTGTAGAGGGAGGACTGATGTAATGTGGACTGTAGAGGGAGGACTGATGTAATGTGGACTGATGTAATGTGGACTGTAGAGGGAGGACTGATGTAATGTGGACTGTACTCTACTGTAGAGGGAGGACTGATGTAATGTGGACTGTAGAGGGAGGGGAGAGGGGGATAGAAATCCTCTCTCCTCTCCTCTCCTCCTCCTCTCTCTCTCTCCTCTTCTATCCTCTCCCCTCTCCTCTCCTCTCCTCTCCTCTCTTCTATCCCCTCCCCTCCCCTCTCCTCTCCTCTCCTCTTCTATCCTCTCCCTTCTATCCTCTCCTCTCCTCTCCTCTCCTCTCCTCTCCTCTCCTCTCCTCTCTCTCCTCTCCCTCTCTCCTCTCCTCTCCTCTTCTATCCTCTCCTCTCTCCTCTCCCTCTCCTCTTCTATCCTCTCCTCTCCTCTCCCCTCCTCTCCTATCTTCCCCTCTCCTCTCCTCTCTCCTCTCCTCTCCTCTCCTCTCCTCTCTCTCTCTCTCCTCTCCTCTCCTCTCCTCTCCTCTCCTCTCCTCTCCTCTCCTCTCCCTCTCCTCCCCTCTCCTCTCCTCTCCTCTCCTCTCCTCTCCTCTCCCCTCTCCCCATTTATTCATTCTGCTGCACTGGGGAAATCCCAGAACCGTCCATCAGGATATAAATAAATCTTCTCATAATAGACAGTTTAACTGTTTCAGAAATCAACTATTTTACAATTCCACCACTGAGGTTAAACACTTAATAGTATTACAGCTGTCTAAATGGTTAAGGCTGTGTGTGTGTGTGTGTGTGTGTGTGTGTGTGTGTGTGTGTGTGTGTGTGTGTGTGTGTGTGTGTGTGTGTCAGAACAGAGCCAGTCCTCACCTTGTTTCTACAGAGGAAAGCGAGGAGTGAGCACCACTGCTCCTGTTTGCCTCCTCCTCCTCCCCCCACCACGGGGGCTTTCTCCAGGCCCAGCAGGCTGACGAAGCGGGCCGCCTGACGGGGACTCTCCAGGAGACGACCAGCACGCAGGACACGGACGTAGGAACACACCGGCCTGTTGACGCCGTTCTCATCCTGCAAGCAACGCAGCAACGTTCAAATACAGCACGGCTAACACCCGGCCCAGCTAACACCCAGCACGGCTAACAGCTAACACCCAGCACGGCTAACACCCAGCCCGGCTAACACCCAGCACGGCTAACACCCAGCCCGGCGAGCAGCTAACACCCAGCCCGGCTAACACCCAGCACGGCTAACGGCTAACAACCGGCCCGGCTAACACCCGGCCCGGCTAACACCCGGCCCGGCTAACACCCGGCCCGGCTAACACGGCTAACACCCGGCACGGCTCGACACCCGGCACGGCTAACACCCGGTACGGCTAACACCCAGTACGGCTAACACCCAGCACGGCTAACACCCAGCACGGCTAACACCCAGCACGGCTAACACCCAGCACGGCTAACACCCGGCACGGCTAACACCCAGCACGGCTAACACCCAGTACGGCTAACACCCAGCACGGCTAACACCCAGCACGGCTAACACCCAGTAGGCTAACACCCAGCACGGCTAACACACCGGCACGGTTAACACCCAGCACGGCTAACACCCAGTACGGCTAACACCCAGTACGGCTAACACCCAGCACGGCTAACACACTGGCCCGGTTGACACCATTCTCATCCTAAAAACACACAATGTTATGAAACAAGTATTACAACAAAAAACATGGAACCTGTGCAAAGATCTTGACCAGTTTGGATTGGTTTTCCTGTCTGATCTCGAGAAACTCTCTCCACCACTGTTTAGCATAAACCAGAAAAAGCCTCTCCTTCTCCGCAGTCTTCTGCCTCTCCAGGGATCGCTGCAAATAACAAAACACCAGGAACAATCATTATCAACGACTGCCTCTTAGGAAGGAACAACACACAGACGTCAGCGAATCATAGCGTGACCACATGACAGAGCGCAGTAGCATAGCGCAGTAGCATAGCGTGACCACATGACAGAGCGCAGTAGCATAGCGTGACCACATGACAGAGCGCAGTAGCATAGCGTGACAACATGACAGAGCCCAGTAGCATAGCGTGACAACATGACAGAGCTCAGTAGCATAGCGCAGTAGCATAACGTGACCACATGACAGAGCGCAGTAGCATAGCGTGACAACATGCCAGAGCGCAGTAGCATAACGTGACCACATGACAGAGCGCAGTAGCATAGCGTGACAACATGACAGAGCGCAGTAGCATAGCGTGACAACATGACAGAGCGCAGTAGCATAGCGTGACAACATGACAGAGCGCAGTAGCATAGCGTGACAACATGACAGAGCGCAGTAGCATAGCGTGACAACATGACAGAGCGCAGTAGCATAGCGTGACAACATGACAGAGCGCAGTAGCATAGCGTGACAACATGACAGAGCGCAGTAGCATAGCGTGACAACATGACAGAGCGCAGTAGCATAGCGCAGTAGCATAGCGTGACAACATGACAGAGCGCAGTAGCATAGCGTGACAACAGGACAGAGCGCAGTAGCATAGCGTGACAACAGGACAGAGCGCAGTAGCATAGCGTGACAACATGACAGAGCGCAGTAGCATAGCGCAGTAGCATAGCGTGACAACATGCCAGAGCGCAGTAGCATAGCGCAGTAGCATAGCGTGACAACATGACAGAGTGCAGTAGCATAGCGTGACAACAGGACAGAGCGCAGTAGCATAGCGTGACAACATGACAGAGCGCAGTAGCATAGCGCAGTAGCATAGCGTGACCAGTCTCTGACCTGTGTGGTGATGATGTCAGGTGACAGGATCTCTGACGGAGGAGGGTAAAGTTCAAGACTCATGTTGAGAACACCAGCCGTTACCTTACATTCAC
The DNA here is from genome assembly GCF_905237065.1 of Salmo salar. Classification (NCBI taxonomy): domain Eukaryota; kingdom Metazoa; phylum Chordata; class Actinopteri; order Salmoniformes; family Salmonidae; genus Salmo; species Salmo salar. Next base: position 65,581 of record NW_025547558.1, read on the forward strand.
TTCCTGTTAGGATACAGAGGAGACATCACATACTAAACACCTGTTAGGACAGACCAGGTGTTACCTTACATTCACTACCTGTTAGGACAGACCAGGTGTTACCTTACATTCACTACCTGTTAGGACAGACCAGGTGTTACCTTACATTCACTACCTGTTAGGACAGACCAGGTGTTACCTTACATTCACTACCTGTTAGGACAGACCAGGTGTTACCTTACATTCACTACCTGTTAGGACAGACCAGGTGTTACCTTACATTCACCACCTGTTAGGACAGACCAGGTGTTACCTTACATTCACTACCTGTTAGGACAGACCAGGTGTTACCTTACATTCACTACCTGTTAGGACAGACCAGGTGTTACCTTACATTCACTACCTGTTAGGACAGACCAGGTGTTACCTTACATTCACTACCTGTTAGGACAGACCAGGTGTTACCTTACATTCACTACCTGTTAGGACAGACCAGCTGTTACCTTACATTCACTACCAGTTGGAACAGAACAGAACAGAAACCCAGAACAGCAGACAGAATGTTTTCCCTCTCTCTTTTATCTTTAATTTCTATGCATTTTACTGGGTGGTAAATCAAGGCTAATTAACAGAAAATGCAGGTTTAACTTTCCTTCAGAAAATTAAACCTCAAATAGTTTGTGTCCTTACCGACACCATGCAGCTCTACAGCAATGCTGGTCTTCCCGGAGGGAGAGGAGAGGACGGTCCTCCAGTCCAGGAAGTAAGAGGAGACCAGGGTGGTCTCGCTGGACGTGTCTCTCTTTATCAACACCAGGTGGACCGGGTCACAGATAGACAACATGGTGGTGGCATCTGCCATCTTACTGCCATCGCCTGTAAGACACAGAGGAAAAAGGAAAGGTTCAGAGATGATCAATTATTACTTTTGTTGTTGTTGTGGTCGTTGGTATTACCCCCTCTTTCTCCCCAATTTCGATCTTGTCTCATCGCTGCAACTCCCCAAACGGGCTTCGGAGACGAAGGTCGAGTCATGTGTTCTCTGAAACATGACCCGCCGACCCGCCAGCTTAACCCGGAAGCCAGCCGCACCAATGTGTCAGAGGAAACACTGTTCAAACTGACTACAGAGGTCAGCCTGCAGGCTCCTGGCCCGCCACAAGGAGTCGCTAGAGCTCGATGAGCCAAGGAAAGCCCCTCCCCCGGCCAAACCCTCCCCTAACCCGGACAACGCTGGGCCAACTGTGCGCCGCCCTATGGGACTCCCGATCACAGCCGGTTGTGATACAGCCCGGGATCGAACCCGGGTCTGTAGTGACACCTCTAGCACTCCTTGTGGCGACTCCTTGTGGCGATGTAGTGCCTTAGACCGCTGCGCCACTCGGGAGGCCCCGATACTTTTGTTGTTGTCAGGGAGTAAGCTCAGTGTAGGCCTGTAAAACTAGCCCTAAAATATAAATCCACTATTGGACAATAAGGATCAATGAGAGAAGCTAAATTAAAAGAGGCAATGTTGTTCCTATCCAAAGTAAACAGGTCAACTAGTAAACAGGTCTACTAGTAAACAGGTCAACTAGTAAACAGGACAACTAGTAAACAGGTCAACTAGTAAACAGGACAACTAGTAAACAGGACAACTAGTAAACAGGTCAACTAGTAAACAGGTCAACTAGTAAACAGGTCAACTATAGTAAACAGGACAACTAGTAAACAGGACAACTAGTAAACAGGACAACTAGTAAACAGGACAACTAGTAAACAGGACAACTAGTAAACAGGACAACTAGTAAACAGGACAACTAGTAAACAGGACTACTAGTAAACAGGTCAACTAGTAAACAGGTCAACTTAGTAAACAGGTCAACTAGTAAACAGGACAACTAGTAAACAGGTCAACTAGTAAACAGGACTACTAGTAAACAGGACAACTAGTAAACAGGACTACTAGTAAACAGGTCAACTAGTAAACAGGACTACTAGTAAACAGGACAACTAGTAAACAGGACTACTAGTAAACAGGACAACTAGTAAACAGGACAACTAGTAAACAGGACTACTAGTAAACAGGACTACTATAGTAAACAGGTCAACTAGTAAACAGGACAACTAGTAAACAGGACAACTAGTAAACAGGACAACTAGTAAACAGGTCAACTAGTAAACAGGTCAACTAGTAAACAGGTCAACTAGTAAACAGGACAACTATAGTAAACAGGACAACTAGTAAACAGGTCAACTAGTAAACAGGTCAACTAGTAAACAGGACAACTAGTAAACAGGACTACTAGTAAACAGGACTACTAGTAAACAGGTCAACTAGTAAACAGGACAACTAGTAAACAGGTCAACTAGTAAACAGGACAACTTAGTAAACAGGACAACTAGTAAACAGGACAACTAGTAAACAGGACAACTATAGTAAACAGGACTACTAGTAAACAGGACTACTAGTAAACAGGACAACTATAGTAAACAGGACAACTAGTAAACAGGTCAACTATAATAAACAGGACAACTATAGTAAACAGGACAACTAGTAAACAGGACAACTAGTAAACAGGACAACTAGTAAACAGGACAACTAGTAAACAGGTCAACTACTAATAAACAGGTCTACTAGTAAACAGGACTACTTTAAAACAGGGATCAAAGATAAATGGTAGATTAAAGGAGGAAATGTTGTCTACAGTAAACCAGTTGTGTAATATCAGGCAGTCAGGAAGTAAACCAGTCTGTACCCAGTTCCTCTCTGTGTATCTCTAGCAGGAAGTAAACCAGTCTGTACCCAGTTCCTCTCTGTGTATCTCCAGCAGGAAGTAAACCAGTCTGTACCCAGTCCCTCTCTGTGTATCTCTAACAGGAAGTAAACCAGTCTGTACCCAGTCCCTCTCTGTGTATCTCTAACAGGAAGTAAACCAGTCTGTACCCAGTTCCTCTCTGTGTATCTCTAGCAGGAAGTAAACCAGTCTGTACCCAGTTCCTCTCTGTGTATCTCTAACAGGAAGTAAACCAGTCTGTACCCAGTCCCTCTCTGTGTATCTCCAGCAGGAAGCCCTCCTGCAGGTCTGGCTCACAGGCACAGGGGACAGGCTTGGAGCGGAAACGCTGGTTCCTGAAGTGCAGGTAGAGGGTGAAGGTGGAGCAGACCTGACCAGGTAGAGGCTCTGGCTCCTGGAGGTGCTCTAGAAAGGCCTTACCCCCCAGGACCTGGAGGTACAGGTACCTCCTCGCTGGGTCCACGTTGGCTGGGAGGACAGAAATACAATCATTTGACACTGAACAGTAATGAGGGAACTTTAGGTGCTACAAGAGGACTGCTCGTTCAATCGCCCCCGGTAACAGTTTTTCTTACTTTTCTTGAGTTTTGTCGGATCCGTGTCAATAAAGTGAGTTGCAGGCTTTGGAATGTTCTGGAGTCCTAACTCTGTGTCCGGCACTTCCTATCAAAAACAGTGTCACCGTTAAGAAGGTACGGAAGCCCAGAGAGGACATGTAAAAAAAAATACATAACACAAACCCCTCGTTACGTTGAGATCACATCGTGTTTATGTCACGAACACTACATAACCCCTCGTTACGTTGTATTTATGTCATGAACACTACATAACCCCTCGTTACGTTGTATTTATGTCATGAACACTACATAACCCCTCGTTACGTTGTATTTATGTCATGAACACTACATAACCCCTCGTTACGTTGTATTTATGTCATGAACACTACATAACCCCTCGTTACGTTGAGATCACATCGTGTTTATGTCATGAACACTACATAACCCCTCGTTACGTTGAGATCACATCGTATTTATGTCATGAACACGACATAACCCCTCGTTACGTTGTATTTACGTCATGAACACGACATAACCCCTCGTTACGTTGTATTTACGTCACGAACACGACATAACAAAAGTTGTTTTGTTGAGAAGACGAGATAAACTCTATAAATAGGAGTGGATCAGTGTTGATATTTGGGACACACGTTAAACAACATAACAGCCAGCACAGATAACAAGCTAGCTAGCTGACAAAACTACCTTGCTAGCTCGCTTACTCACTCACAAGACGAGCCAAGTTAGCTGCGTTGTTCCTTGCATGCGATTGGCTGTGGTCTTGGGGGGGGGCGGCACACAGCCTGGGAGACAGAGCTGCTTGTCAGGTATTGTTCAGGGCTTAAATGCCCCAGGAGTGCATCGCGATCAATACAGCCACAGGGCTACTTTATGAGCTGGTTATCATGCATGGGGGCATCTGAACAACTGAATGGATGATGTGTGGTCCTTTCGATTATCTCGCGGTCTCAATTCAACAACTTTTGTTAACGTAATGATCATGAGATAAGTTATGATCTCGACATAACAAGGGAATTCATTTTTGTGTATTCATGTCCTCTCTGGACTTCCGTAGAAAGCTGCATTCACAACCTTCCGGATAATAAAACGTTTCGTCTGAACCCGGGAAAGATTTCCCATAATTCACCTTGGAGAAATGAAGATCCTTCATGACATCGTCTACGATTCCCCTGCGTTGCAGAGCCCGGAGGATGTCCTCCTCAGAGAGAGAACTACGTCCAGGGTCCAGATCCTCTCTCACGGTTTCTGCTAACACATCCCTGATCTTCCCATGGATGTTCATCTGACAATAAAAAACACACATGTTACTACTAGTCACAAAATCTTACAACAAGAATGGTTCTCCCTCAATGGAAACAGTCTCTCTTTAACTAGAAGTGTTTCCCTCTACATAACTAGCTATATCTAGTTATGTTTTTTTTAGCTCGTTTTCTCTATCAGTAAAAGAGAAAAGTCGTGGTACCAAGTAGTTATCTCCATTGTATTGAACACACATAGCGATCAGATTGGATGAATGGATGAATTTTAAATGCTTCGGTATCGATCTACCTTGATCAGATGGTTGTGTATGATCTGCTTTAGTTCAGATGCTTTCTGCGGTGGTAGAGACATCTTGGTGGACTTCCACCCGCGTTTCGCCTGTTTTACTAAATGAACACGACACTGTAAGTGTGGTAACAAGTGCTACATGTAAAATGGATTAAGAAAACAGTTCAATCCCAGACCTCCACAACAATAACACCTGTCAGTTTAAACTGTGGCGGCAGAGGGAATGTGTCTTCCTCTTCCTCATCAATGTGTCTTCCTCATTGCCTGACGTGGTTTTAGTCTAATACAAGTCTCAACTAAGGACAAAACCATTCCATTAAATAACAATAATCACACCAAGTATTACATAAAACCATCACTTTGAAGACTGACTTCTTGTTTAACGTGTATTTGCTTTATTTTTTTAATGAAATATTTTTTACATTTCTATAAATCGTCAGCGATAAACTACTCGGTTAGAGAAGGACCCACAAGGACCCGTTTGTAGTTTCAGAACTGATTGTAGTTTTCTCAGGAGACGTGAAACGTCCGTCGTGTACGTTGTCCATGCGTCGTCGATGTGCCGCGCCGTGCAACGTCCGTAAAGGCGGAAACAACCGAGTGAAACCGAAAGTCGAGGGGACTGAATTCAGGTGAAGTGTTTCTGTAACTGGTGAAAAGTCGGACACTAATATGGTTTTTGGACATCAAGGCTCAGATCAACATGGCGCTGTTGCCATTGTTTAGAAGTAAAACATAGCTCCAAACCTCCATATCACACACACTCACAAGCTGAAATCATTTGGCTACATTATACAATCAATCATTGACAGAGCCTCAAATATCACATTTATTTGTATTACTTCACTGTACATGAATCGTGGCAAAGTTGGTCCCTTACAAAAAATGTACCATGGTAACGTTACTAGTATGGTTTTTGGGGCACTACCATGGCAGGACAATATCATGGCAGGACAATAGCATGGCAGGACAACACCATGGCAGGACAACAGCATGGCAGGACAATACCATGGCAGGACAATACTATGGCAGGACAACACCATGGCAGGACAATACCATGGCAGGACAATAGCATGGCAGGACAATACCATGGCAGGACAACACCATGGCAGGACAATACCATGGCAGGACAATAGCATGGCAGGACAATAGCATGGCAGGACAACACCATGGCAGGACAACACCATGGCAGGACAATAGCATGGCAGGACAATACCATGGCAGGACAACACCATGGCAGGACAATACCATGGCAGGACAATAGCATGGCAGGACAATACTATGGCAGGACAATACTATGGCAGGACAACAGCATGGCAGGACAATAGCATGGCAGGACAATACCATGGCAGGACAACACCATGGTATTTTCCTGCCACGGTAGTGACCAAAAAAAAAACATGATAGTACCATGGTCGTTTTTCATTTTCCTACTACGGCAGGAAAATACCATGTTATTTTACTGCCATGGTAGTGACCCCCAAAACATTTTGTTACATGGTATTAGCTACCATGGTAAAAATGAACCATGGTTTTGTGCTAGCAGCATGTAGTGAAACATGAAAACATGGGAGTTGTTTACAATGTATTATGATGGTCTGTGTCCCACCGTTTTTTGGGGTAAAGTGACCAGAAACGTAGTAATTTATGGTGCTCACATAATGCAACATTGACTACTAGCTCTGCAATGGCAAAGCATAGGCCTCGTACCCTATTAAACCCCTTTAACTCAGTGAAAAACCACAACACATGGTGTAGTAGTGTAGTGTACCCTATTAAACCCCTTTAACTCAGTGAAAAACCACAGCACATGGTGTAGTAGTGTACCCTATTAAACCCCTTTAACTCAGTGTAAAACCACAACACATGGTGTAGTAGTGTAGTGTACCCTATTAAACCCCTTTAACTCAGTGAAAAACCACAACACATGGTGTAGTAGTGTAGTGTACCCTATTAAACCCCTTTAACTCAGTGTAAAACCACAACACATGGTCTAGTAGTGTAGTGTACCCTATTAAACCCCTTTAACTCAGTGTAAAACCACAACACATGGTGTAGTAGTGTAGTGTACCCTATTAAACCCCTTTAACTCAGTGAAAAACCACAGCACATGGTGTAGTAGTGTAGTGTACCCTATTAAACCCCTTTAACTCAGTGTAAAACCACAACACATGGTGTAGTAGTGTAGTGTACCCTATTAAACCCCTTTAACTCAGTGTAAAACCACAACACATGGTGTAGTAGTGTAGTGTACCCTATTAAACCCCTTTAACTCAGTGTAAAACCACAACACATGGTGTAGTAGTGTACCCTATTAAACCCCTTTAACTCAGTGTAAAACCACAACACATGGTGTAGTAGTGTAGTGTACCCTATTAAACCCCTTTAACTCAGTGTAAAACCACAACACATGGTGTAGTAGTGTACCCTATTAAACCTTGGGACCTGGATAGGGTATGGTGAGAAGAATGAAGGGAGTCTGAAACCTTGAAAGATTTAAAATAGTTTATCAGAGGCTTCTCTCTTCAATGCAGTTTTCAGTTGTCTCTCTCTTAATTCAACTGACTTGGGATGGATACTCATATACAACTCTAAAATAGCCAACATACTAAAATAATAATAAAAACTATTTGTAAAAAAGGTATACATCCTCATCTTATCTCATAGATAGATTTTCATCCTATAATTGTCAACATATCCCTAAAAACAGAAAGTTATGTTTTCCTGTTTACACTCGGTCCTGTTGCCATGACACCCGCAGGCTAGCTTGACTGGAGCTAACTTTAGCCTGACGTTTAATTATCAAAACAACAACATATACCGTTACACTCGCTCCTGTTGCCATGACACCCGCAGGCTAGCTTGACTGGAGCTAACTTTAGCCTGACGTTTAATTATCAAAACAACAACATATACCGTTACACTCGGTCCTGTTGCCATGACACCCGCAGGCTAGCTTGACTGGAGCTAACTTTAGCCTGACGTTTAATTATCAAAACAACAACAACATATACCGTTACACTCGGTCCTGTTGCCATGACACCCGCAGGCTAGCTTGACTGGAGCTAACTTTAGCCTGACGTTTAATTATCAAAACAACAACAACAACATATACCGTTACACTCGGTCCTGTTGCCATGACACCCGCAGGCTAGCTTGACTGGAGCTAACTTTAGCCTGACGTTTAATTATCAAAACAACAACAACATATACCGTTACACTCGGTCCTGTTGCCATGACACCCGCAGGCTAGCTTGACTGGAGCTAACTTTAGCCTGACGTTTAATTATCAAAACAACAACATATACCGTTACACTCGGTCCTGTTGCCATGACACCCGCAGGCTAGCTTGACTGGAGCTAACTTTAGCCTGACGTTTAATTATCAAAACAACAACAACATATACCGTTACACTCGGCTTCTTGGTGTTTCATACCATATGCTGATAACGTTTCAAATATATTCGTTTATCTGGTGTTTCTCTCCCCAAAACATGAGCAAAAAAAACCGGTAGTATCAATACATAAGTACGACCACTTTTTCTTTGACGTTACAAACTAGGATCCACAACAGCAGCCAGCCTCTGACTTTATCAGAAACTTACCCGTACTACTATATACATTTCTGACAACTTTTACTTCACTACATTCCTAAAGAAAATGTACTTTTTACTCCGTACATTTTCCCTTGTTAGGAAAACGGTCCAATTCACACACGTATTAAGAGAACAAGTTGTCATCCCTGCTGCCTCTGATCTGGAGGACTCACTCAACACAAATACATCTTCTGTAAATGATGTTGGACTCTGACCCTGGCTATCCGCAAATGTTAAAAACAACAACATTTTGCCGTCTGCTTTGCTTAATATAAGGAATTTGAAAGTATTTATATTTTTTACTCTTGATATTTAAGTATATTTAAAAACAAATACTTTTAGATGTTTACTCAAGTAGATTTACTGGGTGACTTTACTTTTTATTTGAGTAGTTTTCTATGAATGTATCTTTACTTTAATCAAGTATGACAATTGGGGACTTTTTCAACAACTGATCACTATAATACCAACCAACCTCTTTCGACCTGGAGGAGTTTATTAATTTAATGCCTTATACTGCCATTGTACTACAGTAATGCACAATTAATACAGATGCTACCATAGGTGTCACGGCTGTCGTAGGAAGGAGCGGACCAAAGTGCTGCGTGTGTGTCGTTCCACATTTTATTAACACTGTGAAACTATGCAATACATACACAATAAACTGAACGAACAAAAACAACAAACCGTGACGCAGAGTAGAAACATACACTAACTTAAAACCAATCTCCCACAACCCCAGGTGGGAAAAACACCTACTTAAGTATGATTTCCAATTAGAGAACGATGACCAGCTGCCTCAAATTGGAGATCATCCCAAACAAAAACCCAACATAGAAATACAAAACTAGAACATGACAACATAGAAAAACTAAACTGGAAAACCCCCTGTCACGCCCTGACCTACTCTACCATAGAAAATAACAGCTTTCTAAAGGTCAGGACGTGACAATATGATAAATTGTTACTACCATTTATAAATAATTGTGCATTTCTATGGTAGACTGTATAATGCAGTTTAAAACCACGGTACATTTCCATATCTATACCGTGGTATAAATGATGCCATACCATTGGTAATATTTAGGTACAATGGCAGCACCATGGTAGTACCGTCATATTTCAAGGCTAAACCCACGGTACATTTCCATGATTCAGACTGTACCACGGTACATTTCCATGATTCAGACTGTACCACGGTACATTTCCATGATTCAGACTGTACCACGGTACATTTACATGATTCAGACTGTACCGCGGTACATTTCCATGATTCAGACTGTACCACGGTATCTGTCACGAATTCCGCCGAAGTTGGTGCCTCTCCTTGTTCGGGCGGCGTTCGGCGGTCATCGTCACCGGCTTTCTAGCTGCCGCCGATCCACGTTTCTTTGTCGATTGGTTATGTCTTGATTGTTCACAGCTGGTTCCCATTTGGTTATGATTACTTCCCTATTTAAACCCTCTGGTCATCGTGATGTTTTTGTGCGTTGTTGTTCTTACTGTTGGTTTTGTTCGTTGAGTTTGTAGTTCTTGTTTTCCCTGCGTGGATTTTGTAAACTGAATTTTTATTTGAGTAAATTACTTTATTTTATTTTTTTTACTCAGTTCGGTGTCCTGCGATTGACTCCTTTCCTCATCACCTATACACTGACAGTATCAGTGTGTCACCTCCTGACCATAGAGCGCTCTTATTTTCTATGGTAGAGTAGGTCAGGGCGTGACTTGGGGGGGGGTTTATCTAGTTTATTTAGTTCTATGTTGTTTGGTTCTAGTTTCTGTTTTTCTATGTTTTTTTGGGGGTGGGGATGATCCCCAATTAGAGGCAGCTGGTCATCGTTGTCTCTAATTGGGGATCATATTTAAGTAGTTTGTTTTTCCCACCTGTTGTTTGTGGGAGATTGAGTTAGTGCATGTTGCACCTCGGTCGTCACGGTTTGTTGTTTTGTGTATTGTTTGCCTTGCGTAGTTTCACATTATAATAAAATATGTGGAACGATATTCACGCTGCGCCTTGGTCTCCTCCTACAAACGTACAGGACACAGACTGTACCGTGGTACATTTACATGATTCAGACTGTACCATGGTACATTTACATGATTCAGACTGTACCATGGTACATTTACATGATTCAGACTGTACCGTGGTATCAGTGAAAGTACCACGGTACATTTTTTTTGTAAGGGGTTCCTGTTTCAGTCATGTCTTTGGTCACATGGGTCACACAAAAAACACCCTGATGATTGGTTAATGACAGATCCTCCCACAATGCAGGCGATAGCTGCAGGAGGAAGTTGGAAAAAGAGCCACCGCAGAAACTCGCAGTCAAAACATCATGACCTTTAAATCACATGCTTTTTTTGGGGGGACCAATTTCATACATTTGACAAGTCACAACAGTGATCTGCTCGAACTCATCCAGTGGAAGTCGATTGGGCGCTAGCTCAAAAGCCCAACATTAGCATTGAATTTCATGAAGAAGTACAACAATTATAAATCTTTAATAATTAACTTATTCTCTGTAATATCGTTTAGCTTTAGAATAGTTACATTATGTTGGATACTGTCGATGAAAACAGGCAGGTTTCTCCACTGTCACTGCCAGCAGCATCATAATGCTCCCTAATGAAATCCATGGCTTTCAGCCAAAGTGGCCGTTGTGCCCTTTGGGAGGAATATAATAGTTATAATTCCCTTCTCCCAGCTGCCAATCGCCGTGCTCCGAAGCACCTCTCACTCACATGGCTCTGTCAGTTATCTAAATTCTTATTAGTCAATGTTCGTCATGTGATCAGGTCCTTCTAACAGACATCTCGGCACCGAAGTAGGCTATCCATTTTTTCCCCCCCTATGTTTTCTATTTCTATGTTTAGGTTCTAGTTTTGTATTTCTATGTTGGGGTTTTGTTTGGGATGATCTCCAATTAGAGGCAGCTGGTCCTCGTTGTCTCTAATTGGAGATCATACTTAAGTAGGGTTTTTTTTCCACCTGGGTTTTGTGGGAGATTAATTTTGAGTTGTGTATGTTTCACCTCACGTCACGGTTTGTTGTTTTTTTTGTCTTTCAGTTTATTTATGTATTGCATAGTTTCACAGTGTAAATAAAAATGTGGAACAAACACACACGCTGCACCTTGGTCCTCTCGTTCCCACGACAACCGTGACACCATATTTCCTATTCCGTCAGCCAACCAGATCAGTAGGCCTAAGGAACAGCATAAGCACCAGCCTATGGCAACATACTATTCCCCCCATAGTACAAAAAGTTCACCTGTCCTATTGGTCGTCTTGTCCTTCCTCTGCGAGAAATACATTTTCTAAAACAGACTCTGGTGCAGTTTCAGATCACAACTGAATACAACCACTGTTCATCAACAACAAAAAAAAAACGTTTTAAAAGCAATGAGGCAAAATGCAAAAGATCAGAACGTTTAGCTTAACAATGTTGATCGACTAATTAGGCTATTTCTTCACATTATAAAAACACAGCAATGATCACGAGGCAGGATTATAAAAGCACAAGGCAGTAGGCTATCAAATCAAATCAAATGTATTTATAAAGCCCTTCTTACATCAGCTGATATCTCAAAGTGCTGTACAGAAACCCAGCCTAAAACCCCCCCAAACAGAAAGTAATGCAGGTGTAGAAGCACGGTGGCTAGGGAAAACTCCCTAGAAAGGCCAAAACCTAGGAAGAAACCTAGAGAGGAACCAGGCTATGAGGGGTGGCCAGTCCTCTTCTGGCTGTGCCGGGTGGAGATTATAACAGAACATGGCCAAGATGTGCACAAATGTTCCAAAATGGCAATTAGTGGGAAAACACTGTTCTCAAAAGCGCATCAAAAATGCAAGAGGTTTCATATGACAAAAATTACATTTACATTTAAGTCATTTAGTAGACGCTCTTATCCAGAGCGACTTACAAATTGGTGCATTCACCTTATGATATCCAGTGGAAAAACCACTTTACAATAGTACATCTAAATCTTTTAAGGGGGGGTTAGAAGGATTACTTTATCCTATCCCAGGTATTCCTTAAAGAGGTGGGGTTTCAGGTGTCTCCGGAAGGTGGTGATTGACTCCGCTGTCCTGGCGTCGTGAGGGAGCTTGTTCCACCATTGGGGTTGCCAGAGCAGCGAACAGTTTTGACTGGGCTGAGCGGGAACTGTGCTTCCTCAGAGGTAGGGAGGCCAGCAGGCCAGAGGTGGATGAACGCAGTGCCCTCGTTTGGGTGTAGGGCCTGATCAGAGCCTGAAGGTACGGAGGTGCCGTTCCCCTCACAGCTCCGTAGGCTAGCACCATGGTCTTGTAATATCCTTCAGAAATTGCCACTAAATTCCAGGCCTGATTGCTGCGTTCACGTGCTTGTTGGATCTCAGGAAATGTTCGACTTGCTAACTGGTTGAACATGGCACGTAATATCTCTGGTTGTGGGATTCCCATCTCCTCCTTTCTCTAATATCTCTGGTTGTGGGATTCATATCTCCTCCTTTCTCTAATATCTCTGGTTGTGGGATTCATATCTCCTCCTTTCTCTAATATCTCTGGTTGTGGGATTCCCATCTCCTCCTTTCTCTAATATCTCTGGTTGTGGGATTCCCATCTCCTCCTTTCTCTAATATCTCTGGTTGTGGGATTCCCATCTCCTCCTTTCTCTAATATCTCTGGTTGTGGGATTCCCATCTCCTCCTTTCTCTAATATCTCTGGTTGTGGGATTCATATCTCCTCCTTTCTCTAATATCTCTGGTTGTGGGATTCATATCTCCTCCTTTCTCTAATATCTCTGGTTATCAGAAAGTATTCACACCCTTTGACTTTTTCCACATTTTGTTGTGTTACAAAGTGGGATTAAAATTAATTTAATTGTCGTTGTTTATCAACTATCTACACAAAATACTCTAATGTCAAACGGGAAGAAAAATAATATTTGTAAAAAAAAAATAAAAAATATATATATCTTGATTGACAAAAAAAAACGATTTAAAATTCTGTCTGTAACAAAACAAAACATGGAAAAAGTCAATGGGAGTGAAGTACTTTCTGAAGGCACCGTGTATAAACATGTACTTTCTGAAGGCACCGTGTATAAACATGTACTTTCTGAAGGCACCGTGTATAAACATGTACTTTCTGAAGGCACCGTGTATAAACATGTACTTTCTGAAGGCACCGTGTATAAACATGTACTTTCTGAAGGCACCGTGTATAAACATGTACATTCTGAAGGCACCGTGTATAAACATGTACTTTCTGAAGGCACCGTGTATAAACATGTACTTTCTGAAGGCACCGTGTATAAACATGTACTTTCTGAAGGCACCGTGTATAAACATGTACTTTCTGAAGGCACCGTGTATAAACATGTACTTTCTGAAGGCACCGTGTATAAACATGTACTTTCTGAAGGCACCGTGTATAAACATGTACTTTCTGAAGGCACCGTGTATAAACATGTACTTTCTGAAGGCACCGTGTATAAACATGTACTTTCTGAAGGCACCGTGTATAAACATGTACTTTCTGAAGGCACCGTGTATAAACATGTACTTTCTGAAGGCACCGTGTATAAACATGTACTTTCTGAAGGCACCGTGTATAAACATGTACTTTCTGAAGGCGGTCCTGCGTGGGGCAAATGGATGCTGCTGGCCACGCGGCTGGAGAAAAACAAAATTACTGGATGTATGACCCCCCAAAAAAAGGCCTCTTCTAGAAACACTTGAATACATTCCTGGAAATGTGGCATGAGTGGTCCCTCGTTGTACCTGCATCGATTCACATCATAAACCACAATGAAATCACCGTGATCAACCAGAGTCCAGACGTCAGATAGAGGCTGAGACAGCAGAGTGGGAGGATGGAATTATGGGGGAGGGAGGGAGGGAGGGAGGGAGGGAGGGAGGGAGGAGGGAGGGAGGGAGGGAGGGAGGGAGGGAGGGAGGGAGGGAGGGGGCACTTTAACCTTTTGTCAAGCACAGATGAAACAAGACGAGGTCTACTTCCTAAATGTAGTTATTTTGGGGACATAGTCTAGAGGACAGATCATCAATTAGGTTCAGCAGCTGGATGGTCGGAGGAGGGGGAGGGGGGATGGAACATAATTACAAATCATTTGTAGAATGAAATTATGTTTTAGTCAAACATTATCTGTTTGGGCTTCTTGCGGTCAATTTTCAAACCTCGCTAACATTTGTATACAATCACATCTCTCCCTTCTCCCTTCTAAATAAACATGACATTTCAGTTCCTTCTAAGACCTGTGTAGAAGCATCACTGATTGAAAACGGATCAACTCAGCCATAAACATGTTTCGGTTATAAAAAAATACATTTTATTGAACAACTTCAGGTTGTTTTTATGTGTTCTAACTGCAGCTCCACAGTTTCACAAAACTCACCTGAATGGGAAACAACAAACAAATGGAATGATATGGTCCATGCTGTTCTGAGGCCTGTATTACTGAGGCCTGTATTACTGAGGCCTGTATTACTGAGGCCTGTATTTACTGAGGCCAGTATTTACTGAGGCCAGTATTACTGAGGCCAGTATTTACTGAGGCCTGTATTACTGAGGCCAGTATTTACTGAGGCCAGTATTTACTGAGGCCTGTATTACTGAGGCCTGTATTACTGAGGCCTGTATTTACTGAGGCCTGTATTTACTGAGGCCAGTATTACTGAGGCCAGTATTTACTGAGAACAGTATTTACTGAGACCAGTATTTACTGAGGCCAGTATTTACTGAGGCCTGTATTACTGAGGCCTGTATTACTGAGGCCTGTATTTACTGAGGCCTGTATTTACTGAGGCCAGTATTACTGAGGCTTGTATTTACTGAGGCCTGTATTTACTGAGGCCTGTATTTACTGAGGCCTGTATTTACTGAGGCCTGTATTTACTGAGGCCTGTATTACTGAGGCCAGTATTACTGAGGCCAGTATTACTGAGGCCAGTATTTACTGAGGCCAGTATTTACTGAGGCCAGTATTCCCTGCCTAAACCTTAAACCATAACCAAATGGTGGAGGATCGTCCAGTGTCATCACAATGTTCGAGTCCCAAATGGCACCCTTTTTCCCTATATAGTGCACTACTTTTGACCAGAGCCCTTTGCAAAAAGTAGTGCACTATAAAGAGAATAGGGCACCATTGAGAACGTAACCAATGAGTCATTCTATCACAAGGACTTCGTGCCCAGGATGACATAAAGAAGACATGTCATCCTAGGGGTTTAGTACATGCTAACGACACATTTGGTACGCACCCCGTGGGCCGTACGACCATACATTCCGATTTGACTTAGCCACACTGTTTATTTTTCATCAACAGTATACAGGACAACGACCCTTCAGGAGGTCACACGGCGTAAACTCTCCGGGGTCACACGACGTAAACTCTCCGGGGTCATACGGCGTAAACTCTCCGGGGTCATACGGCGTAAACTCTCCGGGGTTATACGGCGTAAACTCTCCGGGGTTATACGGCGTAAACTCTCCGGGGTTATACGGCGTAAACTCTCCGGTTATACGACGTAAACTCTCCGGTTATACGGCGTAAACTCTCCGGTTATACGGCGTAAACTCTCCGGGGTCACACGGCGTAAACTCTCCGGTTATACGGCGTAAACTCTCCGGGGTCACACGGCGTAAACTCTCCGGGGTCACACGGCGTAAACTCTCCGGGGTCACACGGCGTAAACTCTCCGGTTATACGGCGTAAACTCTCCGGGGTCATACGGCGTAAACTCTCCGGGGTTATACGGCGTAAACTCTGTCCTATTAGCAAAGAGCGTGATCCGTTCCCCGTCACGTTACTATGGAAAATAACCCTGGGATTATCGTAAAGGCACATTCAAGTATTGGGGGGGGTTAAAAAGCCACAAACTAAAAGATACATCCATGTCATATTGTCACCGAGCTTGCTTTCAACAAGGTTCATTTCCTTCACCTTGGACTGACAGGCGCTTTGACCAAACCTGGGATTTGCACGACGAACATAGAGTCTTTACATTGGTCCCTGTGACTCCATAAGCTTGTAGGACAGGCTCATTTCTGACATGAACTCACACACACACACACACACACACACACAGAGAGGAGTTTCTCTGTCCATGCTGCAACACAGAGACCAAGGCTACTGCTTAACATCACTTCTCCTTACTGTCTGCTGGGCATCAGCCAGCCAGCCAGCCAGTCAGTCAGCCAGTCAGCCAGCCAGCCAGCCAGCCAGCCAGCCAGCCAGTCAGTCAGCCAGCCAGCCAGCCAGCCAGCCAGCCAGTCAGGTCATTCTGAATCAGATGAATAATACTCCAACTAGATAAAACAATTCTATTGAAGGATCAAAAAAAGGTGAAAAACAGCCTTTGAATTACTTCATGTCAAAATATGTACATCAATCAAATCAATGAAAAAAAACCCTGACCTTTTAAAATGAAATAAAGAACGACTGGAAGAAAAGCAAAACGGCGAGATGTTGTTTTGTACTGAGTCGTTTGTTGTTTTGTACTGAGTCGTTTGTTGTTTTGTACTGAGTCTTTTGTTGTTTTGTACTGAGTCGTTTGTTGTTTTGTACTGAGTCGTTTGTTGTTTTGTACTGAGTCGTTTGTTGTTTTGTACTGAGTCGGTTGTTGTTTTGTACTGAGTCGTTTGTTGTTTTGTACTGAGTCGTTTGTTGTTTTGTACTAAGTCGTTTGCTGTTTTGTACTGAGTCGTTTGCTCATCATGTCTGTTGCTGCGGCATGATGGGTTCATGACGGGTTCAGACAGTACATTCATCAGCTTCTTCTGCTAACTGGAGAACCACACAGACTGAGAGAAGATGTTACCGTGAAGATTTAACAGGAAACAAAATATCCACCGGGACGGTTTGATCTAGTGCTCTGATCTGTTCACCAGGGGTTGAGCTCAACAACATTTCAATTCTTCAGAAAGTAAAACTACATTCAAAATGTTTAAAATCATTGAAGAAGAAAGAAAAAAGGCTTGAAGAGAATTGAAATTGGAATTTCAGTGCACTTCCTGAATTGACAGGAATCAAAATGGAATTGACCCTAACCTTGGTTTTGACCTGTAGAAATAAATACTCCTGTTATGAACAAACAGACCATGTACCTACAGAGAGAGAGAGAGGGTACTGTGTCCCAGGTACTGGTGCAAAAAAAGAAGAGTCAGAGAGGGAGGAGGTATCACTGGGAGAAGAGCCAGACCACCACTAGACCCAAGGCCACGGCAGCTCAGACAGAGGGAGGGGGTATCACTGGGAGAAGAGCCAGACCACCACTAGACCCAAGGCCACGGCAGCTCAGACAGAGGGAGGGAGGAGGTATCACTGGGAGAAGAGCCAGACCACCACTAGACCCAAGGCCACGGCAGCTCAGACAGAGGGAGGGGTATCACTGGGAGAAGAGCCAGACCACCACTAGACCCAAGGCCACGGCAGCTCAGACAGAGGGAGGGAGGGGGTATCACTGGGAGAAGAGCCAGACCACCACTAGACCCAAGGCCACGGCAGCTCAGACAGAGGGAGGAGGTATCACTGGGAGAAGAGCCAGACCACCACTAGACCCAAGGCCACGGCAGCTCAGACAGAGGGAGGGAGGGGGTATCACTGGGAGAAGAGCCAGACCACCACTAGACCCAAGGCCACGGCAGCTCAGACAGAGGGAGGGAGGGGGTATCACTGGGAGAAGAGCCAGACCACCACTAGACCCAAGGCCACGGCAGCTCCAGCCCCTATGTTGAGCAGGATAGGTCTCCAGTACAACCAGCGTTCTCTCTGCCTCTCTGTGTCCGTCAGTCTCTGTTTCATCAGGTGAAGCTTCTGGGCCGTGCTGGCAATACGCTCCTTCCTGTGTCTCTTCCTCAGGCTGGAATTAGATAATAAGATGAGGGTTTCATTACATGGACAGAGAAGTCTGGAAGGGTCCTAATTGAATGCCATCTAAACATGTGAGTCTGGAAGGGTCCTAATTGAATGCCATCTAAACATGTGAGTCTGGAAGGGTCCTAATTGAATGCCATCTAAACATGTGAGACTGGAAGGGTCCTAATTGAATGCCATCTAAACATGTGAGTCTGGAAGGGTCCTAATTGAATGCCATCTAAACATGTGAGTCTGGAAGGGTCCTAATTGAATGCCATCTAAACATGTGAGACTGGAAGGGTCCTAATTGAATGCCATCTAAACATGTGAGTCTGGAAGGGTCCTAATTGAATGTCATCTAAACATGTGAGACTGGAAGGGTCCTAATTGAATGTCATCTAAACATGTGAGTCTGGAAGGGTCCTAATTGAATGCCATCTAAACATGTGAGTCTGGAAGGGTCCTAATTGAATGCCATCTAAACATGCGAGTCTGGAAGGGTCCTAATTGAATGTCATCTAAACATGTGAGACTGGAAGGGTCCTAATTGAATGCCATCTAAACATGTGAGTCTGGAAGGGTCCTAATTGAATGCCATCTAAACATGTGAGACTGGAAGGGTCCTAATTGAATGCCATCTAAACATGTGAGACTGGAAGGGTCCTAATTGAATGCCATCTAAACATGTGAGTCTGGAAGGGTCCTAATTGAATGCCATCTAAACATGTGAGACTGGAAGGGTCCTAATTGAATGCCATCTAAACATGTGAGACTGGAAGGGTCCTAATTGAATGCCATCTAAACATGTGAGACTGGAAGGGTCCTAATTGAATGCCATCTAAACATGTGAGTCTGGAAGGGTCCTAATTGAATGCCATCTAAACATGTGAGACTGGAAGGGTCCTAATTGAATGCCATCTAAACATGTGAGTCTGGAAGGGTCCTAATTGAATGCCATCTAAACATGTGAGACTGGAAGGGTCCTAATTGAATGTCATCTAAACATGTGAGACTGGAAGGGTCCTAATTGAATGCCATCTAAACATGTCAGTCTGGAAGGGTCCTAATTGAATGCCATCTAAACATGTGAGACTGGAAGGGTCCTAATTGAATGCCATCTAAACATGTGAGTCTGGAAGGGTCCTAATTGAATGCCATCTAAACATGTGAGACTGGAAGGGTCCTAATTGAATGCCATCTAAACATGTGAGACTGGAAGGGTCCTAATTGAATGCCATCTAAACATGTGAGTCTGGAAGGGTCCTAATTGAATGCCATCTAAACATGTGAGACTGGAAGGGTCCTAATTGAATGCCATCTAAACATGTGAGTCTGGAAGGGTCCTAATTGAATGCCATCTAAACATGTGAGTCTGGAAGGGTCCTAATTGAATGCCATCTAAACATGTGAGTCTGGAAGGGTCCTAATTGAATGCCATCTAAACATGTGAGTCTGGAAGGGTCCTAATTGAATGCCATCTAAACATGTGAGTCTGGAAGGGTCCTAATTGAATGCCATCTAAACATGTGAGACTGGAAGGGTCCTAATTGAATGCCATCTAAACATGTGAGACTGGAAGGGTCCTAATTGAATGCCATCTAAACATGTGAGTCTGGAAGGGTCCTAATTGAATGCCATCTAAACATGTGAGTCTGGAAGGGTCCTAATTGAATGCCATCTAAACATGTGAGACTGGAAGGGTCCTAATTGAATGCCATCTAAACATGTGAGTCTGGAAGGGTCCTAATTGAATGCCATCTAAACATGTGAGACTGGAAGGGTCCTAATTGAATGCCATCTAAACATGTGAGTCTGGAAGGGTCCTAATTGAATGCCATCTAAACATGTGAGTCTGGAAGGGTCCTAATTGAATGCCATCTAAACATGTGAGACTGGAAGGGTCCTAATTGAATGCCATCTAAACATGTGAGTCTGGAAGGGTCCTAATTGAATGCCATCTAAACATGTGAGTCTGGAAGGGTCCTAATTGAATGCCATCTAAACATGTGAGACTGGAAGGGTCCTAATTGAATGCCATCTAAACATGTGAGTCTGGAAGGGTCCTAATTGAATGCCATCTAAACATGTGAGTCTGGAAGGGTCCTAACTGAATGCCATCTAAACATGTGAGTCTGGAAGGGTCCTAATTGAATGCCATCTAAACATGTGAGTCTGGAAGGGTCCTAATTGAATGCCATCTAAACATGTGAGTCTGGAAGGGTCCTAATTGAATGCCATCTAAACATGTGAGTCTGGAAGGGTCCTAATTGAATGCCATCTAAACATGTGAGTCTGGAAGGGTCCTAATTGAATGCCATCTAAACATGTGAGACTGGAAGGGTCCTAATTGAATGCCATCTAAACATGTGAGTCTGGAAGGGTCCTAATTGAATGCCATCTAAACATGTGAGTCTGGAAGGGTCCTAATTGAATGCCATCTAAACATGTGAGACTGGAAGGGTCCTAATTGAATGCCATCTAAACATGTGAGTCTGGAAGGGTCCTAATTGAATGCCATCTAAACATGTGAGTCTGGAAGGGTCCTAATTGAATGCCATCTAAACATGTGAGACTGGAAGGGTCCTAATTGAATGCCATCTAAACATGTGAGTCTGGAAGGGTCCTAATTGAATGCCATCTAAACATGTGAGTCTGGAAGGGTGCTAATTGAATGTCATCTAAACATGTGAGACTGGAAGGGTCCTAATTGAATGCCATCTAAACATGTGAGTCTGGAAGGGTCCTAATTGAATGCCATCTAAACATGTGAGTCTGGAAGGGTCCTAATTGAATGCCATCTAAACATGTGAGTCTGGAAGGGTCCTAATTGAATGCCATCTAAACATGTGAGTCTGGAAGGGTCCTAATTGAATGCCATCTAAACATGTGAGACTGGAAGGGTCCTAATTGAATGCCATCTAAACATGTGAGACTGGAAGGGTCCTAATTGAATGCCATCTAAACATGTGAGTCTGGAAGGGTCCTAATTGAATGCCATCTAAACATGTGAGTCTGGAAGGGTCCTAATTGAATGCCATCTAAACATGTGAGTCTGGAAGGGTCCTAATTGAATGCCATCTAAACATGTGAGTCTGGAAGGGTCCTAATTGAATGCCATCTAAACATGTGAGTCTGGAAGGGTCCTAATTGAATGCCATCTAAACATGTGAGTCTGGAAGGGTCCTAATTGAATGCCATCTAAACATGTGAGTCTGGAAGGGTCCTAATTGAATGCCATCTAAACATGTGAGTCTGGAAGGGTCCTAATTGAATGCCATCTAAACATGTGAGACTGGAAGGGTCCTAATTGAATGCCATCTAAACATGTGAGTCTGGAAGGGTCCTAATTGAATGCCATCTAAACATGTGAGTCTGGAAGGGTCCTAATTGAATGCCATCTAAACATGTGAGTCTGGAAGGGTCCTAATTGAATGCCATCTAAACATGTGAGTCTGGAAGGGTCCTAATTGAATGCCATCTAAACATGTGAGACTGGAAGGGTCCTAATTGAATGCCATCTAAACATGTCAGTCTGGAAGGGTCCTAATTGAATGCCATCTAAACATGTGAGACTGGAAGGGTCCTAATTGAATGTCATCTAAACATGTGAGACTGGAAGGGTCCTAATTGAATGTCATCTAAACATGTGAGTCTGGAAGGGTCCTAATTGAATGCCATCTAAACATGTGAGTCTGGAAGGGTCCTAATTGAATGCCATCTAAACATGTGAGTCTGGAAGGGTCCTAATTGAATGCCATCTAAACATGTGAGTCTGGAAGGGTCCTAATTGAATGCCATCTAAACATGTGAGACTGGAAGGGTCCTAATTGAATGCCATCTAAACATGTGAGACTGGAAGGGTCCTAATTGAATGCCATCTAAACATGTGAGTCTGGAAGGGTCCTAATTGAATGCCATCTAAACATGTGAGACTGGAAGGGTCCTAATTGAATGTCATCTAAACATGTGAGTCTGGAAGGGTCCTAATTGAATGCCATCTAAACATGTGAGTCTGGAAGGGTCCTAATTGAATGCCATCTAAACATGTGAGACTGGAAGGGTCCTAATTGAATGCCATCTAAACATGTGAGTCTGGAAGGGTCCTAATTGAATGCCATCTAAACATGTGAGTCTGGAAGGGTCCTAATTGAATGCCATCTAAACATGTGAGTCTGGAAGGGTCCTAATTGAATGCCATCTAAACATGTGAGTCTGGAAGGGTCCTAATTGAATGCCATCTAAACATGTGAGTCTGGAAGGGTCCTAATTGAATGCCATCTAAACATGTGAGTCTGGAAGGGTCCTAATTGAATGCCATCTAAACATGTGAGACTGGAAGGGTCCTAATTGAATGCCATCTAAACATGTGAGTCTGGAAGGGTCCTAATTGAATGCCATCTAAACATGTGAGTCTGGAAGGGTCCTAATTGAATGCCATCTAAACATGTGAGACTGGAAGGGTCCTAATTGAATGCCATCTAAACATGTGAGTCTGGAAGGGTCCTAATTGAATGCCATCTAAACATGTGAGTCTGGAAGGGTCCTAATTGAATGCCATCTAAACATGTGAGTCTGGAAGGGTCCTAATTGAATGCCATCTAAACATGTGAGACTGGAAGGGTCCTAATTGAATGCCATCTAAACATGTGAGTCTGGAAGGGTCCTAATTGAATGCCATCTAAACATGTGAGTCTGGAAGGGTCCTAATTGAATGCCATCTAAACATGTGAGACTGGAAGGGTCCTAATTGAATGCCATCTAAACATGTGAGTCTGGAAGGGTCCTAATTGAATGCCATCTAAACATGTGAGTCTGGAAGGGTCCTAATTGAATGCCATCTAAACATGTGAGTCTGGAAGGGTCCTAATTGAATGCCATCTAAACATGTGAGTCTGGAAGGGTCCTAATTGAATGCCATCTAAACATGTGAGTCTGGAAGGGTCCTAATTGAATGCCATCTAAACATGTGAGTCTGGAAGGGTCCTAATTGAATGCCATCTAAACATGTGAGTCTGGAAGGGTCCTAATTGAATGCCATCTAAACATGTGAGTCTGGAAGGGTCCTAATTGAATGCCATCTAAACATGTGAGTCTGGAAGGGTCCTAATTGAATGCCATCTAAACATGTGAGACTGGAAGGGTCCTAATTGAATGCCATCTAAACATGTGAGACTGGAAGGGTCCTAATTGAATGTCATCTAAACATGTGAGACTGGAAGGGTCCTAATTGAATGCCATCTAAACATGTGAGTCTGGAAGGGTCCTAATTGAATGCCATCTAAACATGTGAGACTGGAAGGGTCCTAATTGAATGCCATCTAAACATGTGAGTCTGGAAGGGTCCTAATTGAATGCCATCTAAACATGTGAGTCTGGAAGGGTCCTAATTGAATGCCATCTAAACATGTGAGTCTGGAAGGGTCCTAATTGAATGCCATCTAAACATGTGAGTCTGGAAGGGTCCTAATTGAATGCCATCTAAACATGTGAGTCTGGAAGGGTCCTAATTGAATGCCATCTAAACATGTGAGTCTGGAAGGGTCCTAATTGAATGCCATCTAAACATGTGAGTCTGGAAGGGTCCTAATTGAATGCCATCTAAACATGTGAGTCTGGAAGGGTCCTAATTGAATGCCATCTAAACATGTGAGTCTGGAAGGGTCCTAATTGAATGCCATCTAAACATGTGAGTCTGGAAGGGTCCTAATTGAATGCCATCTAAACATGTGAGTCTGGAAGGGTCCTAATTGAATGCCATCTAAACATGTGAGACTGGAAGGGTCCTAATTGAATGCCATCTAAACATGTGAGTCTGGAAGGGTCCTAATTGAATGCCATCTAAACATGTGAGTCTGGAAGGGTCCTAATTGAATGCCATCTAAACATGTGAGACTGGAAGGGTCCTAATTGAATGCCATCTAAACATGTGAGTCTGGAAGGGTCCTAATTGAATGCCATCTAAACATGTGAGTCTGGAAGGGTCCTAATTGAATGCCATCTAAACATGTGAGTCTGGAAGGGTCCTAATTGAATGCCATCTAAACATGTGAGTCTGGAAGGGTCCTAATTGAATGCCATCTAAACATGTGAGTCTGGAAGGGTCCTAATTGAATGCCATCTAAACATGTGAGACTGGAAGGGTCCTAATTGAATGTCATCTAAACATGTGAGTCTGGAAGGGTCCTAATTGAATGCCATCTAAACATGTGAGTCTGGAAGGGTCCTAATTGAATGCCATCTAAACATGTGAGTCTGGAAGGGTCCTAATTGAATGCCATCTAAACATGTGAGTCTGGAAGGGTCCTAATTGAATGCCATCTAAACATGTGAGTCTGGAAGGGTCCTAATTGAATGCCATCTAAACATGTGAGACTGGAAGGGTCCTAATTGAATGCCATCTAAACATGTGAGTCTGGAAGGGTCCTAATTGAATGCCATCTAAACATGTGAGTCTGGAAGGGTCCTAATTGAATGCCATCTAAACATGTGAGTCTGGAAGGGTCCTAATTGAATGCCATCTAAACATGTGAGTCTGGAAGGGTCCTAATTGAATGCCATCTAAACATGTGAGACTGGAAGGGTCCTAATTGAATGCCATCTAAACATGTGAGTCTGGAAGGGTCCTAATTGAATGCCATCTAAACATGTGAGTCTGGAAGGGTCCTAATTGAATGCCATCTAAACATGTGAGACTGGAAGGGTCCTAATTGAATGCCATCTAAACATGTGAGACTGGAAGGGGCCTAATTGAATGTCATCTAAACATGTGAGTCTGGAAGGGTCCTAATTGAATGCCATCTAAACATGTGAGTCTGGAAGGGTCCTAATTGAATGCCATCTAAACAGTCTGTCCAGCACTAAAGGCCCACAGGCAGCTTCAGAAGGAGGGAGTTAAGCAGACAATAGAAAGAAGCAGTAGAGGGGAATACACCTCCAGGTGTACTGACCTTGGCACCTCCGCCAGGTCCTTCTCTGAGCTGTCTGGATCTGTCCCGTCTCCTGACGTCCGGTCCTCTCTGGACAACGCCACAGCTTCAGGCTCCACACAGGGCAGTGGCTGGCCGTTGGGCTTTTCTGAGGGCCAACTGGGGGACGTGGGGGCGTCTAAAGGGCGTGGCGGGGGTAGAGGGGGGGCGGGGGCGTCTGAAGGGCGTGGCGGGGGTAGAGGAGGGGCGGGGGCGTCTGAAGGGCGTGGCGGAGGGTAGAGGAGGGGCGGGGCGTCTAAAGGGCGTGGCGGGGGTAGAGGAGGGGCGGGGGCGTCGGAGAGAGATCTGGGAGGGGGGGCAGGTGGTGATTGACACACGGTC
Organism: Salmo salar; assembly: GCF_905237065.1. Classification (NCBI taxonomy): domain Eukaryota; kingdom Metazoa; phylum Chordata; class Actinopteri; order Salmoniformes; family Salmonidae; genus Salmo; species Salmo salar. Next base: position 91,225 of record NW_025547558.1, read on the forward strand.
GCTCTGTCCTCTCTGGACAGCTCTCTCCACTGGCTCTGGACAGACAGACAGACAGACCAGTAGTTAATGACCAACAGCTCCTCATACAGACAGACAGGACAGTACTTAAAACCTGTTGGGGCTAGGGGGGAAGTATTTGCACGGCCGGATAAAAAATGTACCCGATTTAAACTGGTTACTACTCTTGCCCAGAAACGAGAATATGCATATAATTATAGTAGATTTGGATAGAAAACACTCTAAAGTTTCTAAAACTGTTTGAATGGTGTCTGTGAGTATAACAGAACTCATATGGCAGGCCAAAACCTGAGAAGATTCCATACAGGAAGTGCCCTGTCTGACAATTTGTTGTCCTTCTGTTGCATCTCTATCGAAAATACAGCATCTGTGCTGTAACGTGACACTTTCTAAGGCTCCCATTGGCTCTCTAAAGCCGCCAGAAAGTGGAATGGGGTGTCTGCTGTCTCTGGGCTAAGAACAGCAGGAGAGTTTGTGAGTGGTCAGCCTGGGGACAGTGAGACTGAGATGCGCGTTCACGAGAATTATCAATTTTTTTCTTTCAGCCTTTGAATGAATACAACGTTGCCCGGTTGGAATATTATCGCTATTTTACGAGAAAAATAGCATAAAAATTGATTTTAAACAGCGTAATGGAATATTTAGAACGTTTTTGTCACGAAATGCGCTCGCGCGTCACCCTTCGGATAGTGACCTGAACGCACGAACAAAACGGAGTTATTTGAATATAACTATGGATTATTTGGAACCAAAACAACATTTGTTGTTGAAGTAGAAGTCCTGGGAGTGCATTCTGACAAAGAACAGCAAAGGTAATACAATTTTTCTAATAGTAATTCTGAGTTTAGGTTGCCCCAAACTTGGTGGGTGTCAAAATAGCTAGCCGTGATGGCCGGGCTATGTACTCAGAATATTGCAAAATGTGCTTTTGCCGAAAAGCTATTTCAAAATCTGACACCGCGATTGCATAAAGGAGTTCTGCATCTATAATTCTTAAAATAATTGTTATGTTTCTTGTGAACGTTTATGATGAGTCATTTAGTAAATTCACCGGAAGTTTGCCGGTATGCTAGTTCTGAACATCACATGCTAATGTAAAAAGCTGGTTTTTGATATAAATATGAACTTGATTGAACAAAACATGCATGTATTGTATAACATAATGTCCTAGGGGTGTCATCTGATGAAAATCATCAAAGGTTACTGCTGCATTTAGCTGTGTTTTGGGTTTATGTGACATATATGCTGGCTTTGAAAATGGCTGTATGGTTATTTTTGGCTGTGTACTCTCCTGACATAATCTAATGTTTTGCTTTCGCTGTAAAGCCTTTTTGAAATCGGACAATGTGGTTAGATTAACGAGAGTCTTGTCTTTAAAACGGTGTAAAATAGTCATATGTTTGAGAAATTGAAGTTATAGCGTTTTTGAGGTATTTGTATTTCGCGCCACGCGATTCCACTGGCTGTTGAATAGGGTGGGACCTAGCCCAGGGAAGTTAATGACCAACAGCTCGACAGACAGACAGACAGACAGACAGACAGACAGACAGACAGACAGACAGACAGACAGACAGACAGACAGACAGACAGACAGACAGACAGACAGACAGACAGACAGACAGACAGACAGACAGACAGACAGACAGACAGAGGTGTTCATGTTACTATAAGGCAGTAGAACAGTCATGTTTGGATGTAGGAGAAACACATCGTCCCTCAGTGAAGACACAGTTCTGCTAATATCTAGTTTCACATTGACACTCTACTCTCCCATACAGCATTTTATTAAATGTAACCTTTATTTAACGAGGCAAGTCAGTTAAGAACAAATTCTTATTTATAATGACGGTCTACCGGGGAACAGTGGGGTTAACTGCCTTGTTCAGGGGGCAGAACGACAGATTTTTACCTTGTCAGCTCTGGGGATTCGATCTTGCAACCTTTCGGTTACTGCGGAGCAGTCTCCCTGCCTGTGAGGAGCAGTCTCCCTGCCTGTGAGGAGCAGTCTCCCTGCCTGTGAGGAGCAGTCTCCCTGCCTGTGAGGAGCAGTCTCCCTGCCTGTGACGGAGCAGTCTCCCTGCCTGTGAGGAGCAGTCTCCCTGCCTGTGAGGAGCAGTCTCCCTGCCTGTGAGGAGCAGTCTCCCTGCCTGTGAGGAGCAGTCTCCCTGCCTGTGAGGAGCAGTCTCCTGCCTGTACAGAGCAGTCTCCCTGCCTGTACAGAGCAGTCTCCCTGCCTGTACAGAGCAGTCTCCTGCCTGTACAGAGCAGTCTCGTGTGTGGTAGGGAGCAGGTGTCTGCCTGTGACAGAGCAGTCTCCTGCCGTGAGGCGCTTGGCTCCCTGCAGCTGCTGAGGAGTAGTCGTCCTGCCTGTGAGGAGCAGTCTCCCTGCCTGTGCAGAGCAGTCTCCCATGATGCTCTTGGCTCCCTCCAGCTAGCTAGGTGTGTGGTTAGGGTTAGCAGCGGGGTGTTACCTGTACAGAGCAGTCTCCCATGATGCTCTTGGCTCCCTCCAGCTAGCTAGGTGTGTGGTTAGGGTTAGCAGCGGGGTGTTACCTGTACAGAGCAGTCTCCCATGATGCTCTTGGCTCCCTCCAGCTAGCTAGGTGTGTGGTTAGGGTTAGCAGCGGGGTGTTACCTGTACAGAGCAGTCTCCCATGATGCTCTTGGCTCCCTCCAGGACGGCCCTGTAGGAGAAACGTAGCTGGTCAGGAGTCTGGATCAGACCCATTCGGTACTCCCTCATGTCCAGCAGAACCTTCTGGATGTCCACTGACGACGGGTCCTTCCTCTTGTCCATCTACACGAGAGAGAGAGAGAGAGAGAGAGAGAGAGAGAGAGAGAGAGAGAAGAGAGAGAATGTAACACCCTGGCCATAGAGAGGTTTTTTTTTTAGTTCTCTATTTTTGGTTTGGCCAGGGTGTGACATGGGTGGGCGTTCTAGGTTTCTTTTTCTACGTTGGTGGTTTTCTTTGGTTTCGGCCGTGTGTGGCTCTCAATCAGGAACGGGTGTAGATCGTTGTTGGTGATTGAGAGTCATACACAGGCAGCCTGTTTTTCCTTTTGGCGTTTTGTGGGTGAATGTTTTCTGTTTAGAGTTTGTATCCTGACAGAACTGTTACTGGTCGTTCTTTTGGTTTCTTCTCATTCGGTCATTAAAAACCATGAACACATCCTCCGCTGCACCTTGGTCTCATTTCAACGACAGACGTTACAGAGAATGACGTCACCTTTCGACGTCGGGGACGAGTGAAGACGGAACGTCACCTTTCGACGTCGGGGACGAGTGAAGACGGAACGTCACCTTTCGACGTCGGGGACGAGTGAAGACGGAACGTCACCTTTCGACGTCGGGGACGTCACCTTTCGACGTCGGGGACGAGTGAAGACGGAACATCACCTTTTCGACGTCAGGGACGAGTGAAGACGGAACATCACCTTTCGACGTCAGGGACGAGTGAAGACGGAACATCACCTTTCGACGTCAGGGACGAGTGAAGACGGAACATCACCTTTCGACGTCAGGGACGAGTGAAGACGGAACGTCACCTTTCGACGTCGGGGACGAGTGAAGACGGAACGTCACCTTTCGACGTCAGGGACGAGTGAAGACGGAACGTCACCTTTCGACGTCGGGGACGAGTGAAGACGGAACGTCACCTTTCGACGTCGGGGACGAGTGAAGACAGGACGTCACCTTTCGACGTCGGGGACGAGTGAAGACGGAACGTCACCTTTCGACGTCAGGGACGAGTGAAGACGGAACGTCACCTTTCGACGTCGGGGACGAGTGAAGACAGGACGTCACCTTTCGACGTCGGGGACGAGTGAAGACGGAACGTCACCTTTCGACGTCGGGGACGAGTGAAGACGGAACGTCACCTTTCGACGTCGGGGACGAGTGAAGACGGAACGTCACCTTTCGACGTCGGGGACGAGTGAAGACGGAACGTCACCTTTCGACGTCGGGGACGAGTGAAGACGGGCTGTTCTACATAATGCTGAACAGTGAATTTAGACTGGAGACACAGCCCATCTCTAAATAGCCCACCCAACTACCTCATCCCCATATTGTTATTTATTTCTGCTCTGTTGCACCCCCAGTATCTCTACTTGCACATCATCATCTGCTCATCTATCACTCCAGTGTCAATCTGCTAAATTGTAATAATTTACCCACTACGGCCTATTTATTGCCTCACCCGCCTTTCGAACTGCTTTGCTTTATCTTGGCCAGGTCGCAATTGTAAATGAGAACTTGTTCTCAACTAGCCTACCTGGTTAAATAAAGGACTTGTTCTCAACTGGCCTACCTGGTTAAATAAAGGACTTGTTCTCAACTAGCCTACCTGGTTAAATAAAGGTGAAATAAATAAATAGAAATACAGTTTGACCAGGAAGCTGGTGTGAAACACCAAGTAGTAAAGCCTTGTCCGAGACCAGCTTAACGTCCAATCACAGCCCCTGAACGGGACGCTAGTCTACTTTCATACCAAGTAGGGAATTCAATAACAACGTAAAACAGGAAGTATTGAGGTTACCAGGATGAGACACGTGTCAACCAATGAGAAGGTCCCTGATCGTCCAATCCCAGCGCTGCAGTGGACCACGGACGGCCCATGCTCCGGCCCCAATGAGCCAGACTCCCGCACCTTGACCAGGAAGTTGAGGAAAGAGGCCGGTGATTCTGGGACGCCGAAATCAGGCCAGGTGGTGTAGTGAAAGTGGTATATCTCTCTGGTTTCTCCTGTCTGGACAAGGCATGTGATTTAATAACAGTGACGATGTTAATAACAACAACAACAACTTCCTCGTGACAACGGAGACGTCCACGGAGACGTAGAATCTCACCTCTGTGTTCCTCAGCTCCAACACTCGTATGACGTAGTAGGACATGTCCTCTTCCTTCACCAGCGTCACAACAAACCCTGTGTCTGTATAAGACAACTGGTGTCCCTCAGCTGTAGGCCAGTACTGAGCACACTTCTCCTGTTGGGGGGGACAATACATCAGCTGTAGTACTGAGGACACTTCTCCTGTTGGGGGGGGACAATACATCAGCTGTAGTACTGAGGACACTTCTCCTGTTGGGGGGGGGACAATACATCAGCTGTAGTACTGAGGACACTTCTCCTGTTGGGGGGGACAATACATCAGCTGTAGTACTGAGGACACTTCTCCTGTTGGGGGGGGACAATACATCAGCTGTAGTACTGAGGACACTTCTCCTGTTGGGGGGGGACAATACATCAGCTGTAGTACTGAGGACACTTCTCCTGTTGGGGGGGGGACAATACATCAGCTGTAGTACTGAGGACACTTCTCCTGTTGGGGGGGGACAATACATCAGCTGTAGTACTGAGGACACTTCTCCTGTTGGGGGGGGGACAATACATCAGCTGTAGTACTGAGGACACTTCTCCTGTTGGGGGGGGGACAATACATCAGCTGTAGTACTGAGGACACTTCTCCTGTTGGGGGGGACAATACATCAGCTGTAGTACTGAGGACACTTCTCCTGTTGGGGGGGGACAATACATCAGCTGTAGTACTGAGGACACTTCTCCTGTTGGGGGGGACAATACATCAGCTGTAGTACTGAGCACACTTCTCCTGTTGGGGGGGGACAATACATCAGCTGTAGTACTGAGGACACTTCTCCTGTTGGGGGGGACAATACATCAGCTGTAGTACTGAGGACACTTCTCCTGTTGGGGGGGGACAATACATCAGCTGTAGTACTGAGGACACTTCTCCTGTTGGGGGGGGACAATACATCAGCTGTAGTACTGAGGACACTTCTCCTGTTGGGGGGGGGACAATACATCAGCTGTAGTACTGAGGACACTTCTCCTGTTGGGGGGGGGACAATACATCAGCTGTAGTACTGAGGACACTTCTCCTGTTGGGGGGGGACAATACATCAGCTGTAGTACTGAGGACACTTCTCCTGTTGGGGGGGGACAATACATCAGCTGTAGTACTGAGGACACTTCTCCTGTTGGGGGGGGACAATACATCAGCTGTAGTACTGAGGACACTTCTCCTGTTGGGGGGGGGACAATACATCAGCTGTAGTACTGAGGACACTTCTCCTGTTGGGGGGGGACAATACATCAGCTGTAGTACTGAGGACACTTCTCCTGTTGGGGGGGGGACAATACATCAGCTGTAGTACTGAGGACACTTCTCCTGTTGGGGGGGGACAATACATCAGCTGTAGTACTGAGGACACTTCTCCTGTTGGGGGGGACAATACATCAGCTGTAGTACTGAGGACACTTCTCCTGTTGGGGGGGGACAATACATCAGCTGTAGTACTGAGCACACTTCTCCTGTTGGGGGGGGGACAATACATCAGCTGTAGTACTGAGGACACTTCTCCTGTTGGGGGGGGACAATACATCAGCTGTAGTACTGAGGACACTTCTCCTGTTGGGGGGGGACAATACATCAGCTGTAGTACTGAGGACACTTCTCCTGTTGGGGGGGACAATACATCAGCTGTAGTACTGAGGACACTTCTCCTGTTGGGGGGGGACAATACATCAGCTGTAGTACTGAGGACACTTCTCCTGTTGGGGGGGGACAATACATCAGCTGTAGTACTGAGGACACTTCTCCTGTTGGGGGGGACAATACATCAGCTGTAGTACTGAGGACACTTCTCCTGTTGGGGGGGGGACAATACATCAGCTGTAGTACTGAGGACACTTCTCCTGTTGGGGGGGACAATACATCAGCTGTAGTACTGAGGACACTTCTCCTGTTGGGGGGGGGACAATACATCAGCTGTAGTACTGAGGACACTTCTCCTGTTGGGGGGGGACAATACATCAGCTGTAGTACTGAGGACACTTCTCCTGTTGGGGGGGGACAATACATCAGCTGTAGTACTGAGGACACTTCTCCTGTTGGGGGGGACAATACATCAGCTGTAGTACTGAGGACACTTCTCCTGTTGGGGGGGGACAATACATCAGCTGTAGTACTGAGGACACTTCTCCTGTTGGGGGGGGGGACAATACATCAGCTGTAGTACTGAGGACACTTCTCCTGTTGGGGGGGGGACAATACATCAGCTGTAGTACTGAGGACACTTCTCCTGTTGGGGGGGACAATACATCAGCTGTAGTACTGAGGACACTTCTCCTGTTGGGGGGGGGACAATACATCAGCTGTAGTACTGAGGACACTTCTCCTGTTGGGGGGGGACAATACATCAGCTGTAGTACTGAGGACACTTCTCCTGTTGGGGGGGACAATACATCAGCTGTAGTACTGAGGACACTTCTCCTGTTGGGGGGGGACAATACATCAGCTGTAGTACTGAGGACACTTCTCCTGTTGGGGGGGGACAATACATCAGCTGTAGTACTGAGGACACTTCTCCTGTTGGGGGGGGACAATACATCAGCTGTAGTACTGAGGACACTTCTCCTGTTGGGGGGGACAATACATCAGCTGTAGTACTGAGGACACTTCTCCTGTTGGGGGGGGACAATACATCAGCTGTAGTACTGAGGACACTTCTCCTGTTGGGGGGGACAATACATCAGCTGTAGTACTGAGGACACTTCTCCTGTTGGGGGGGACAATACATCAGCTGTAGTACTGAGGACACTTCTCCTGTTGGGGGGGGACAATACATCAGCTGTAGTACTGAGGACACTTCTCCTGTTGGGGGGGGACAATACATCAGCTGTAGTACTGAGGACACTTCTCCTGTTGGGGGGGGACAATACATCAGCTGTAGTACTGAGGACACTTCTCCTGTTGGGGGGGGACAATACATCAGCTGTAGTACTGAGGACACTTCTCCTGTTGGGGGGGGGACAATACATCAGCTGTAGTACTGAGGACACTTCTCCTGTTGGGGGGGGACAATACATCAGCTGTAGTACTGAGGACACTTCTCCTGTTGGGGGGGGACAATACATCAGCTGTAGTACTGAGGACACTTCTCCTGTTGGGGGGGGACAATACATCAGCTGTAGTACTGAGGACACTTCTCCTGTTGGGGGGGGACAATACATCAGCTGTAGTACTGAGGACACTTCTCCTGTTGGGGGGGGACAATACATCAGCTGTAGTACTGAGGACACTTCTCCTGTTGGGGGGGGGACAATACATCAGCTGTAGTACTGAGGACACTTCTCCTGTTGGGGGGGGACAATACATCAGCTGTAGTACTGAGGACACTTCTCCTGTTGGGGGGGGACAATACATCAGCTGTAGTACTGAGGACACTTCTCCTGTTGGGGGGGGGACAATACATCAGCTGTAGTACTGAGGACACTTCTCCTGTTGGGGGGGGACAATACATCAGCTGTAGTACTGAGGACACTTCTCCTGTTGGGGGGGGACAATACATCAGCTGTAGTACTGAGGACACTTCTCCTGTTGGGGGGGGACAATACATCAGCTGTAGTACTGAGGACACTTCTCCTGTTGGGGGGGGACAATACATCAGCTGTAGTACTGAGGACACTTCTCCTGTTGGGGGGGGACAATACATCAGCTGTAGTACTGAGGACACTTCTCCTGTTGGGGGGGACAATACATCAGCTGTAGTACTGAGGACACTTCTCCTGTTGGGGGGGGACAATACATCAGCTGTAGTACTGAGGACACTTCTCCTGTTGGGGGGGGGACAATACATCAGCTGTAGTACTGAGGACACTTCTCCTGTTGGGGGGGGACAATACATCAGCTGTAGTACTGAGGACACTTCTCCTGTTGGGGGGACAATACATCAGCTGTAGTACTGAGGACACTTCTCCTGTTGGGGGGGGACAATACATCAGCTGTAGTACTGAGGACACTTCTCCTGTTGGGGGGGGACAATACATCAGCTGTAGTACTGAGGACACTTCTCCTGTTGGGGGGGGACAATACATCAGCTGTAGTACTGAGGACACTTCTCCTGTTGGGGGGGGACAATACATCAGCTGTAGTACTGAGGACACTTCTCCTGTTGGGGGGGACAATACATCAGCTGTAGTACTGAGGACACTTCTCCTGTTGGGGGGGGACAATACATCAGCTGTAGTACTGAGGACACTTCTCCTGTTGGGGGGGGGACAATACATCAGCTGTAGTACTGAGGACACTTCTCCTGTTGGGGGGGACAATACATCAGCTGTAGTACTGAGGACACTTCTCCTGTTGGGGGGGACAATACATCAGCTGTAGTACTGAGGACACTTCTCCTGTTGGGGGGGGACAATACATCAGCTGTAGTACTGAGGACACTTCTCCTGTTGGGGGGGGGGGGACAATACATCAGCTGTAGTACTGAGGACACTTCTCCTGTTGGGGGGGGACAATACATCAGCTGTAGTACTGAGGACACTTCTCCTGTTGGGGGGGGGGACAATACATCAGCTGTAGTACTGAGGACACTTCTCCTGTTGGGGGGGACAATACATCAGCTGTAGAGTGTGTTGGTCCTCACTGTTCAGCATTATAACATTTATGTAGGGTACTTACAGATCCCTTCTCTAAGATTCTGTTCAGCATTATAACATTTATGTAGGCTACTTACAGACCCCTTCTCTAAGATTCTGTTCAGCATTATAACATTTATGTAGGCTACTTACAGACCCCTTCTCTAGGATTCTGTTCAGCATTATAACATTTATGTAGGCTACTTACAGACCCTTTCTCTAGGATTCTGTTCAGCATTATAACATTTATGTAGGATTCTGTTCAGCATTATAACATTTATGTAGGCTACTTACAGACCCCTTCTCTAGGATTCTGTTCAGCATTATAACATTTATGTAGGCTACTTACAGACCCTTTCTCTAGGATTCTGTTCAGCATTATAACATTTATGTAGGATTCTGTTCAGCATTATAACATTTATGTAGGCTACTTACAGACCCCTTCTCTAGGATTCTGTTCAGCATTATAACATTTATGTAGGATTCTGTTCAGCATTATAACATTTATGTAGGATTCTGTTCAGCATTATAACATTTATGTAGGATTCTGTTCAGCATTATAACATTTATGTAGGCTACTTACAGACCCCTTCTCTAGGATTCTGTTCAGCATTATAACATTTATGTAGGATTCTGTTCAGCATTATAACATTTATGTAGGCTACTTAAAGACCCTTTGTCTATGATTCTGTTCAGCATTATAACATTTATGTAGGCTACTTACAGACCCCTTCTCTAGGATTCTGTTCAGCATTATAACATTTATGTAGGATTCTGTTCAGCATTATAATATTTATGTAGGATTCTGTTCAGCATTATAACATTTATGTAGGATTCTGTTCAGCATTATAACATTTATGTAGGCTACTTACAGACCCTTTGTCTATGATTCTGTTCAGCATTATAACATTTATGTAGGATTCTGTTCAGCATTATAACATTTATGTAGGCTACTTACAGACCCTTTGTCTATGATTCTGTTCAGCATTATAACATTTATGTAGGCTACTTACAGACCCCTTCTCTAGGATTCTGTTCAGCATTATAACATTTATGTAGGCTACTTACAGACCCTTTCTCTATGATTCTGTTCAGCATTATAACATTTATGTAGGATTCTGTTCAGCATTATAACATTTATGTAGGATTCTGTTCAGCATTATAACATTTATGTAGGATTCTGTTCAGCATTATAACATTTATGTAGGCTACTTACAGACCCCTTCTCTGGGATTCTGTTCAGCATTATAACATTTATGTAGGCTACTTACAGACCCCTTCTCTAGGATTCTGTTCAGCATTATAACATTTATGTAGGATTCTGTTCAGCATTATAACATTTATGTAGGCTACTTACAGACCCCTTCTCTAGGATTCTGTTCAGCATTATAACATTTATGTAGGCTACTTACAGACCCCTTCTCTAGGATTCTGTTCAGCATTATAACATTTATGTAGGATTCTGTTCAGCATTATAACATTTATGTAGGCTACTTACAGACCCTTTCTCTATGATTCTGTTCAGCATTATAACAGCTTTGGAGTTCTGCTCCCAGACCATCAACCAGAAGTGACCGCATGTGTTCTTCAGGGGGCCCTTTGGGAGAAAACACAACACACTGCTTCATCACCAACTGAAACACAGACCAACCTTCAAAATAAACATCCACAATCCTTAGTGCGTGTTTAGAGAAAATCTCACTTCAAACGATCAGTACATAATGAACGGAAACGTCTGAGATACTTGTATGTACTGACCTGAGACAGGAAATAGATTCTTTGGGCTTCACTACTTGTATGTACTGACCTGAGACAGGAAATAGATTCTTTGGGCTTCACTACTTGTATGTACTGACCTGAGACAGGAAATAGATTCTTTGGGCTTCACTACTTGTATGTACTGACCTGAGACAGGAAATAGATTCTTTGGGCTTCACTACTTGTATGTACTGACCTGAGACAGGAAATAGATTCTTTGGGCTTCACTACTTGTATGTACTGACCTGAGACAGGATATAGATTCTTTGGGCTTCACTACTTGTATGTACTGACCTGAGACAGGAAATAGATTCTTTGGGCTTCACTACTTGTATGTACTGACCTGAGACAGGAAATAGATTCTTTGGGCTTCACTACTTGTATGTACTGACCTGAGACAGGATATAGATTCTTTGGGCTTCACTACTTGTATGTACTGACCTGAGACAGGAAATAGATTCTTTGGGCTTCACTACTTGTATGTACTGACCTGAGACAGGAAATAGATTCTTTGGGCTTCACTACTTGTATGTACTGACCTGAGACAGGAAATAGATTCTTTGGGCTTCACTACTTGTATGTACTGACCTGAGACAGGATATAGATTCTTTGAGCTTCCTCCACCATCACTAAACTTGCATTGATGTAGTCATTTTCAGAGTTTTCAAGTTTAACGCGACTGTGATCATCTGAAACCAGAGACGAAAGATATTTAAAAACGTGTAAAAAAATTTTAAAAAATATCGCGAATCGTCAAGTTGCAAAAACGTTCATCACAACGACTAGTAGCGTAAGGCTACTTCATGAACGATAGTTGCACAGACAGAAATACTCACAGGGGCTGACGTCTCTGTACCGGTTTCGGTTCTGATTCTCTGGACGTTTTGCCATCTGATATGAATAGTCACTGGCTTGGCTTCGGATTTCCTGAGGAAAAAAACATGACAACGAAAACCAGCCAATGACTGTCAGTTGAAATGTGACCAGGTCTGACGACCCATACAGCTACTAACCAAGCAGACATCTGCAGTAAGAGAACTAACAAACAAGTTACCTATCGACTTCTTAGAAATGTTTACTACTGGCTACTGGGTATACACTACCTGACTAATTAGCTAGGTCAGCTAACTACTGGCTACTGGGTATACACTACCTGACTAATTAGTTAGGTCAGCTAACTACTGGCTACTGGGTATACACTACCTGACTAATTAGCTAGGTCAGCTAACTACTGGCTACTGGGTATACACTACCTAACTAATTAGCTGGGTCAGCTAACTACTGGGTATACACTACCTGACTAATTAGCTAGGTCAGCTAACTACTGGGTATACACTACCTGACTAATTAGCTAGGTCAGCTAACTACTGGCTACTGGGTATACACTACCTGACTAATTAGCTAGGTCAGCTAACTACTGGCTACTGGGTATACACTACCTAACTAATTAGCTGGGTCAGCTAACTACTGGGTATACACTACCTGACTAATTAGCTAGGTCAGCTAACTACTGGGTATACACTACCTGACTAATTAGCTAGGTCAGCTAACTACTGGCTACTGGGTATACACTACCTAACTAATTAGCTAGGTCAGCTAACTACTGGCTACTGGGTATACACTACCTAACTAATTAGCTGGGTCAGCTAACTACTGGGTATACACTACCTGACTAATTAGCTAGGTCAGCTAACTACTGGCTACTGGGTATACACTACCTAACTAATTAGCTGGGTCAGCTAACTACTGGGTATACACTACCTAACTAATTAGCTAGGTATGCTTACTACTGGCTACTGGGTATACACTACCTAACTAATTAGCTAGGTCAGCTAACTACTGGGTATACACTACCTAACTAATTAGCTGGGTCAGCTAACTACTGGGTATACACTACCTAACTAATTAGCTAGGTCTGCTTACTACTGGCTACTGGGTATACACTACCTAACTAATTAGCTGGGTCAGCTAACTACTGGCTACTGGGTATACACTACCTAACTAATTAGCTGGGTCAGCTAACTACTGGGTATACACTACCTAACTAATTAGCTGGGTCAGCTAACTACTGGGTATACACTACCTAACTAATTAGCTGGGTCAGCTAACTACTGGGTATACACTACCTAACTAATTAGCTGGGTCAGCTAACTACTGGGTATACACTACCTAACTAATTAGCTGGGTCAGCTAACTACTGGCTACTGGGTATACACTACCTAACTAATTAGCTAGGTCAGCTTACTACTGGGTATACACTACCTAACTAATTAGCTAGGTCAGCTAACTACTGGCTACTGGGTATACACTACCTGACTAATTAGCTAGGTCAGCTAACTACTGGCTACTGGGTATACACTACCTGACTAATTAGCTAGGTCAGCTAACTACTGGCTACTGGGTATACACTACCTAACTAATTAGCTGGGTCAGCTAACTACTGGGTATACACTACCTGACTAATTAGCTAGGTCAGCTAACTACTGGCTACTGGGTATACACTACCTAACTAATTAGCTAGGGCAGCTAACTACTGGGTATACACTACCTAACTAATTAGCTGGGTCAGCTTACTACTGGGTATACACTACCTAACTAATTAGCTAGTTCAGCTAACTACTGGCTACTGGGTATACACTACCTAACTAATTAGCTAGGTCAGCTAACTACTGGGTATACACTACCTAACTAATTAGCTAGGTCAGCTAACTACTGGGTATACACTACCTAACTAATTAGCTAGGTCAGCTAACTACTGGGTATACACTACCTAACTAATAAGCTAGGTCAGCTAACTACTGGCTACTGGGTATACACTACCTAACTAATTAGCTGGGTCAGCTTGCTACTGAGTATACCTCTACTATAACCCTGTCTATAATAACCCTGCATATAACCCTGTCTATAACATATATCCTGTCCCTAGCCTAGAACCTCTATAACCCTGCCTAGAACCTCTATAACCCTGCATATAACCCTGCATATAACCCTGCATATAACCCTGTCTATAACCCTGTCTATAACCCTGTCTATAATCCTGTCTATAACCCTGTCTATAACCCTGTCTATAACCCTGTATCCTAGCCCTAGCCTAAACCCCCTATAACCCTGTCTATAACTCTGTCTATAACCCTGTCTATAACCCTGTATCCTATCCCTAGCCTAAACCCTCTATAACCCTGTCTATAACCCTGTCTATAACCCTGTATCCTATCCCTAGCCTAAAACCCCTATAACCCTGTCTATAATTCTGTCTATAACCTCGATAACCCTGCCTATAACCCTGTCTATAACTCTGTCTATAACCCTGTCTATAACCCTGTATCCTATCCCTAGCCTAAACCCTCTATAACCCTGTCTATAACCCTGGTCTATAACCCTGTCTATAACCCTGTATCCTATCCCTAGCCTAAACCCTCTATAACCCTGTCTATAACCCTGTCTATAACCCTGTCTATAACCCTGTATCCTATTCCTAGCCTAAACCCTCTATAACCCTGTCTATAACCCTGTCTATAACCCTGCCTATAACCCTGTATCCTATCCCTAGCCTAAACCCTCTATAACCCTGTCTATAACCCTGTCTATAACCCTGTCTATAACCCTGTCTATAACCAGTCTATAACCAGTCTATAACCCAGTCTATAACCAGTCTATAACCAGTCTATAACCAGTCTATAACCAGTCTATAACCAGTCTATAACCAGTCTATAACCCAGTCTATAACCCAGTCTATAACCAGTCTATAACCAGTCTATAACCAGTCTATAACCCTCTGCCCAGGTGAGCCCGACAGGCCCCCTGGCTCATGGACTACTAGCGTGCATGTAAATGCATGAAAAATAAATAAAATCAAACATGAACTATAACACTCTCCTAATAACTAGAATAAGAAAACAGGACTGTGTGTTCCGTGTGACCGAGTAGGTAGTTATATAGGTAGTTATATAGTAGGTAGTTATATAGTAGGTAGTTATATAGTAGGTAGTTATATAGTAGGTAGTTATATAGGTAGTTATATAGTAGGTAGTTATATAGTAGGTAGTTATATAGTAGGTAGTTATATAGTAGGTAGTTATATAGGTAGTTATATAGTAGGTAGTTATATAGTAGGTAGTTATATAGGTAGTTATATAGTAGGTAGTTATATAGTAGGTAGTTATATAGTAGGTAGTTATATAGGTAGTTATATAGTAGGTAGTTATATAGTAGGTAGTTATATAGGTAGATATTTGGGTAGTTATATAGTAGGTAGTTATATAGTAGGTAGTTATATAGGTAGTTATATAGTAGGTAGTTATATAGGTAGTTATATAGTAGGTAGTTATATAGGTAGTTATATAGTAGGTAGTTATATAGTAGGTAGTTATATAGTAGGTAGTTATATAGGTAGTTATATAGGTAGTTATATAGTAGGTAGTTCTATAGGTAGTTATATAGTAGGTAGTTATATAGTAGGTAGTTATATAGGTAGTTATATAGTAGGTAGTTATATAGTAGGTAGTTATATAGTAGGTAGTTATATAGTAGGTAGTTATATAGGTAGTTATATAGTAGGTAGTTATATAGGTAGTTATATAGTAGGTAGTTATATAGTAGGTAGTTATATAGGTAGTTATATAGTAGGTAGTTATATAGTAGGTAGTTATATAGGTAGTTATATAGTAGGTAGTTATATAGTAGGTAGTTATATAGTACGTAGTTATATATGTAGTTATATAGTAGGTAGTTATATAGTAGGTAGTTATATAGGTAGTTATATAGTAGGTAGTTATATAGTAGGTAGTTATATAGTAGGTAGTTATATAGTAGGTAGTTACATAGTAGGTAGTTATATAGGTAGTTATATAGTAGGTAGTTATATAGTAGGTCATTATATAGTAGGTAATTATATAGTAGGTAGTTATATAGGTAGTTATATAGTAGGTAGTTATATAGTAGGTAGTTATATAGGTAGTTATATAGTAGGTAGTTATATAGGTAGTTATATAGGTAGTAGTTATATAGTAGGTAGTTATATAGGTAGTAGGTAGTTATATAGGTAGTTATAGTAGGCAGTTATTTAGTAGGTAGTTATATAGTAGGTAGTTATATAGTAGGTAGTTATATTGGTAGTTATATAGGTAGTTATATAGTAGGTAGTTATATAGGTAGTTATATAGTAGGTAGTTATATAGGTAGTTATATAGTAGGTAGTTATATAGGTAGTTATATAGTAGGTAGTTATATAGGTAGTTATATAGTAGGTAGTTATATAGGTAGTTATATAGTAGGTAGTTATATAGTAGGTAGTTATATAGTAGGTAGTTATATAGGTAGTTATATAGTAGGTAGTTATATAGTAGGTAGTTATATAGTAGGTAGTTCTATAGGTAGTTATATAGTAGGTAGTTATATAGTAGGTAGTTATATAGGTAGTTATATAGGTAGTTATATAGTAGGTAGTTATATAGGTAGTTATATAGTAGGTAGTTATATAGTAGGTAGTTATATAGTAGGTAGTTATATAGTAGGTAGTTATATAGTAGGTAGTTATATAGGTAGTTATATAGGTAGTTATATAGTAGGTAGTTATATAGTAGGTAGTTCTATAGGTAGTTATATAGTAGGTAGTTATATAGTAGGTAGTTATATAGGTAGTTATATAGGTAGTTATATAGTAGGTAGTTATATAGGTAGTTATATAGTAGGTAGTTATATAGTAGGTAGTTATATAGTAGGTAGTTATATAGGTAGTTATATAGTAGGTAGTTATATAGTAGGTAGTTATATAGTAGGTAGTTATATAGGTAGTTATATAGTAGGTAGTTATATAGTAGGTAGTTATATAGTAGGTAGTTATATAGTAGGTAGTTATATAGTAGGTAGTTATATATGTAGTTATATAGTAGGTAGTTATATAGTAGGTAGTTATATAGGTAGTTATATAGTAGGTAGTTATATAGTAGGTAGTTATATAGTAGGTAGTTACATAGTAGGTAGTTATATAGGTAGTTATATAGTAGGTAGTTATATAGTAGGTAGTTATATAGTAGGTAGTTATATAGGTAGTTATATAGTAGGTAGTTATATAGGTAGTTATATAGTAGGTAGTTATATAGTAGGTAGTTATATAGGTAGTAGGTAGTTATATAGGTAGTTATAGTAGGTAGTTATATAGTAGGTAGTTATATAGTAGGTAGTTATATAGTAGGTAG
>NW_025547559.1:0-22060 GCF_905237065.1 Salmo salar
GATCTACTACAATACAGGTCCTGGAGGGGAGAGATCTACTATAATACAGGTCCTGGAGGGAGACACAGAGATCTACTATATTGCAGGTCCTGGAGGGGAGAGATCTACTATAATACAGGGTCCTGGAGGGGAGAGATCTACTATAATACAGGTCCTGGAGGGAGAGATCTACTATAATACAGGTCCTGGAGGGGGAGAGATCTACTATAATACAGGTCCTGGAGGGGAGAGATCTACTATAATACAGGTCCTGGAGGGGAGAGATCTACTATAATACAGGTCCTGGAGGGAGACACAGAGATCTACTATAATACAGGTCCTGGAGGGGAGAGATCTACTATAATACAGGTCCTGGAGGGGAGAGATCTACTATAATACAGGTCCTGGAGGGAGAGATCTACTATAATACAGGTCCTGGAGGGGAACAGAGATCTACTATAATACAGGTCCTGGAGGGGGAGAGATCTACTATAATACAGGTCCTGGAGGGGAGAGATCTACTATAATACAGGTCCTGGAGGGGACAAGAGATCTACTATAATACAGGTCCTGGAGGGGAGAGATCTACTATAATACAGGTCCTGGAGGGGAGAGATCTACTATAATACAGGTCCTGGAGGGGAGAGATCTACTATAATACAGGTCCTGGAGGGGAGAGATCTACTATAATACAGGTCCTGGAGGGGACAGAGATCTACTATAATACAGGTCCTGGAGGGGAGAGATCTACTATAATACAGGTCCTGGAGGGGAGAGATCTACTATAATACAGGTCCTGGAGGGGAGAGATCTACTATAATACAGGTCCTGGAGGGAGAAGAGATCTACTATAATACAGGTCCTGGAGGGGAGAGATCTACTATAATACAGGTCCTGGAGGGAGACAAGAGATCTACTATAATACAGGTCCTGGAGGGGAGAGATCTACTATAATACAGGTCCTGGAGGGGAGAGATCTACTATAATACAGGTCCTGGAGGGGAGAGATCTACTATAATACAGGTCCTGGAGGGGAGAGATCTACTATAATACAGGTCCTGGAGGGGAGAGATCTACTATAATACAGGTCCTGGAGGGGACACAGAGATCTACTATAATACAGGTCCTGGAGGGGAGAGATCTACTATAATACAGGTCCTGGAGGGGAGAGATCTACTATAATACAGGTCCTGGAGGGAGAGATCTACTATAATACAGGTCCTGGAGGGGAGAGATCTACTATAATACAGGTCCTGGAGGGAGACACAGAGATCTACTATAATACAGGTCCTGGAGGGGAGAGATCTACTATAATACAGGTCCTGGAGGGGAGAGATCTACTATAATACAGGTCCTGGAGGGAGACCAGAGATCTACTATAATACAGGTCCTGGAGGGGAGAGATCTACTATAATACAGGTCCTGGAGGGGCCAGAGATCTACTATAATACAGGTCCTGGAGGGAAAGAGATCTACTATAATACAGGTCCTGGAGGGGAGAGATCTACTATAATACAGGTCCTGGAGGGAGACACAGAGATCTACTATAATACAGGTCCTGGAGGGGAGAGATCTACTATAATACAGGTCCTGGAGGGGAGAGATCTACTATAATACAGGTCCTGGAGGGGCAGAGATCTACTATAATACAGGTCCTGGAGGGGAGACAAGAGATCTACTATAATACAGGTCCTGGAGGGGAGAGATCTACTATAATACAGGTCCTGGAGGGAGACACAGAGATCTACTATAATACAGGTCCTGGAGGGGAGAGATCTACTATAATACAGGTCCTGGAGGGGAGAGATCTACTATAATACAGGTCCTGGAGGGGAGAGATCTACTATAATACAGGTCCTGGAGGGGAGAGATCTACTATAATACAGGTCCTGGAGGGAGACAAGAGATCTACTATAATACAGGTCCTGGAGGGAGAGAGATCTACTATAATACAGGTCCTGGAGGGGAGAGATCTACTATAATACAGGTCCTGGAGGGAGACAGAGATCTACTATAATACAGGTCCTGGAGGGGAGAGATCTACTATAATACAGGTCCTGGAGGAGAGAGATCTACTATAATACAGGTCCTGGAGGGGAGAGATCTACTATAATACAGGTCCTGGAGGGAGAGAGATCTACTATAATACAGGTCCTGGAGGGGAGAGATCTACTATGAATACAGGTCCTGGAGGGAGAAGAGATCTACTATAATACAGGTCCTGGAGGGGAGAGATCTACTATAATACAGGTCCTGGAGGGGAGAGATCTACTATAATACAGGTCCTGGAGGGGAGAGATCTACTATAATACAGGTCCTGGAGGGGCAGAGATCTACTATAATACAGGTCCTGGAGGGGAGAGATCTACTATAATACAGGTCCTGGAGGGAGACACAGAGATCTACTATAATACAGGTCCTGGAGGGAGACACAGAGATCTACTATAATACAGGTCCTGGAGGGGCAGAGATCTACTATAATACAGGTCCTGGAGGGGAGAGATCTACTATAATACAGGTCCTGGAGGGAGAGATCTACTATAATACAGGTCCTGGAGGGGAGAGATCTACTATAATACAGGTCCTGGAGGGAGACAGAGATCTACTATAATACAGGTCCTGGAGGGGAGAGATCTACTATAATACAGGTCCTGGAGGGAGACAAGAGATCTACTATAATACAGGTCCTGGAGGGAGAACAGAGATCTACTATAATACAGGTCCTGGAGGGGACACAGAGATCTACTATAATACAGGTCCTGGAGGGAGACACAGAGATCTACTATAATACAGGTCCTGGAGGGGAGAGATCTACTATAATACAGGTCCTGGAGGGGCACAGAGATCTACTATAATACAGGTCCTGGAGGGGACACAGAGATCTACTATAATACAGGTCCTGGAGGGAAGAGATCTACTATAATACAGGTCCTGGAGGGGAACAGAGATCTACTATAATACAGGTCCTGGAGGGGACAAGAGATCTACTATAATACAGGTCCTGGAGGGGCCAGAGATCTACTATAATACAGGTCCTGGAGGGGAGAGATCTACTATAATACAGGTCCTGGAGGGGAAGAGATCTACTATAATACAGGTCCTGGAGGGGAGAGATCTACTATAATACAGGTCCTGGAGGGGAGAGATCTACTATAATACAGGTCCTGGAGGGGCAGAGATCTACTATAATACAGGTCCTGGAGGGGAGAGATCTACTATAATACAGGTCCTGGAGGGAGCACAGAGATCTACTATAATACAGGTCCTGGAGGGGAGAGATCTACTATAATACAGGTCCTGGAGGGGAGAGATCTACTATAATACAGGTCCTGGAGGGAGACAGAGATCTACTATAATACAGGTCCTGGAGGGGAGAGATCTACTATAATACAGGTCCTGGAGGGAGACACAGAGATCTACTATAATACAGGTCCTGGAGGGAGCAGAGATCTACTATAATACAGGTCCTGGAGGGAGAGAGATCTACTATAATACAGGTCCTGGAGGGGAAAGAGATCTACTATAATACAGGTCCTGGAGGGGAGAGATCTACTATAATACAGGTCCTGGAGGGAGACAAGAGATCTACTATAATACAGGTCCTGGAGGGGAACAGAGATCTACTATAATACAGGTCCTGGAGGGAGAGAGATCTACTATAATACAGGTCCTGGAGGGAGACACAGAGATCTACTATAATACAGGTCCTGGAGGGGCAGAGATCTACTATAATACAGGTCCTGGAGGGAGACACAGAGATCTACTATAATACAGGTCCTGGAGGGGAGAGATCTACTATAATACAGGTCCTGGAGGGGACACAGAGATCTACTATAATACAGGTCCTGGAGGGGAGAGATCTACTATAATACAGGTCCTGGAGGGAGCAAGAGATCTACTATAATACAGGTCCTGGAGGGAGAAAGAGATCTACTATAATACAGGTCCTGGAGGGAGACACAGAGATCTACTATAATACAGGTCCTGGAGGGGAGAGATCTACTATAATACAGGTCCTGGAGGGGAGAGATCTACTATAATACAGGTCCTGGAGGGAGACACAGAGATCTACTATAATACAGGTCCTGGAGGGGCAGAGATCTACTATAATACAGGTCCTGGAGGGGAGAGATCTACTATAATACAGGTCCTGGAGGGGAGAGATCTACTATAATACAGGTCCTGGAGGGGAGAGATCTACTATAATACAGGTCCTGGAGGGGAGACACAGAGATCTACTATAATACAGGTCCTGGAGGGGACACAGAGATCTACTATAATACAGGTCCTGGAGGGGAGACAGAGATCTACTATAATACAGGTCCTGGAGGGGGAGAGATCTACTATAATACAGGTCCTGGAGGGAGACAAGAGATCTACTATAATACAGGTCCTGGAGGGGACACAGAGATCTACTATAATACAGGTCCTGGAGGGGAGAGATCTACTATAATACAGGTCCTGGAGGGAGCACAGAGATCTACTATAATACAGGTCCTGGAGGGGAGAGATCTACTATAATACAGGTCCTGGAGGGGACACAGAGATCTACTATAATACAGGTCCTGGAGGGAGACACAGAGATCTACTATAATACAGGTCCTGGAGGGGAAGAGATCTACTATAATACAGGTCCTGGAGGGGAGAGATCTACTATAATACAGGTCCTGGAGGGGAGAGATCTACTATAATACAGGTCCTGGAGGGGAGAGATCTACTATAATACAGGTCCTGGAGGGAGACACAGAGATCTACTATAATACAGGTCCTGGAGGGGAGAGATCTACTATAATACAGGTCCTGGAGGGAGAAGAGATCTACTATAATACAGGTCCTGGAGGGGAGAGATCTACTATAATACAGGTCCTGGAGGGGACACAGAGATCTACTATAATACAGGTCCTGGAGGGAGACAGAGATCTACTATAATACAGGTCCTGGAGGGGAGAGATCTACTATAATACAGGTCCTGGAGGGAGACACAGAGATCTACTATAATACAGGTCCTGGAGGGAGACACAGAGATCTACTATAATACAGGTCCTGGAGGGGAGAGATCTACTATAATACAGGTCCTGGAGGGAGACACAGAGATCTACTATAATACAGGTCCTGGAGGGGAGAGATCTACTATAATACAGGTCCTGGAGGGGAGAGATCTACTATAATACAGGTCCTGGAGGGGAAGAGATCTACTATAATACAGGTCCTGGAGGGAGACACAGAGATCTACTATAATACAGGTCCTGGAGGGGAGAGATCTACTATAATACAGGTCCTGGAGGGGAGAGATCTACTATAATACAGGTCCTGGAGGGGAACAGAGATCTACTATAATACAGGTCCTGGAGGGAGACACAGAGATCTACTATAATACAGGTCCTGGAGGGGAGAGATCTACTATAATACAGGTCCTGGAGGGGAAAGAGATCTACTATAATACAGGTCCTGGAGGGGAGAGATCTACTATAATACAGGTCCTGGAGGGGAGAGATCTACTATAATACAGGTCCTGGAGGGGCACAGAGATCTACTATAATACAGGTCCTGGAGGGAGACACAGAGATCTACTATAATACAGGTCCTGGAGGGGAGAGATCTACTATAATACAGGTCCTGGAGGGAGACACAGAGATCTACTATAATACAGGTCCTGGAGGGGAGAGATCTACTATAATACAGGTCCTGGAGGGGAGAGATCTACTATAATACAGGTCCTGGAGGGAGACACAGAGATCTACTATAATACAGGTCCTGGAGGGGAGAGATCTACTATAATACAGGTCCTGGAGGGGAGAGATCTACTATAATACAGGTCCTGGAGGGGAGAGATCTACTATAATACAGGTCCTGGAGGGGACAAGAGATCTACTATAATACAGGTCCTGGAGGGAGACACAGAGATCTACTATAATACAGGTCCTGGAGGGGAGAGATCTACTATAATACAGGTCCTGGAGGGGAGAGATCTACTATAATACAGGTCCTGGAGGGGAAAGAGATCTACTATAATACAGGTCCTGGAGGGGAGAGATCTACTATAATACAGGTCCTGGAGGGGAGAGATCTACTATAATACAGGTCCTGGAGGGAGACACAGAGATCTACTATAATACAGGTCCTGGAGGGGAGAGATCTACTATAATACAGGTCCTGGAGGGGCACAGAGATCTACTATAATACAGGTCCTGGAGGG
Source organism: Salmo salar (assembly GCF_905237065.1). NCBI lineage: Eukaryota > Metazoa > Chordata > Actinopteri > Salmoniformes > Salmonidae > Salmo > Salmo salar. The sequence continues at coordinate 6,176 of NW_025547559.1, forward strand.
GAGAGATCTACTATAATACAGGTCCTGGAGGGAGACAGAGATCTACTATAATACAGGTCCTGGAGGGAGACACAGAGATCTACTATAATACAGGTCCTGGAGGGGAAACAGAGATCTACTATAATACAGGTCCTGGAGGGGAGAGATCTACTATAATACAGGTCCTGGAGGGGAGAGATCTACTATAATACAGGTCCTGGAGGGAGACACAGAGATCTAATATAATACAGGTCCTGGAGGGAGAGAGATCTACTATAATACAGGTCCTGGAGGGGAGAGATCTACTATAATACAGGTCCTGGAGGGAGACACAGAGATCTACTATAATACAGGTCATGGAGGGGAGAGATCTACTATAATACAGGTCCTGGACGGAGACACAGAGATCTACTATAATACTGGTCCTGGAGGGGAGAGATCTACTATAATACAGGTCCTGGAGGGAGAAGAGATCTACTATAATACAGGTCCTGGAGGGGAGAGATCTACTATAATACAGGTCCTGGAGGGGACAGAGATCTACTATAATACAGGTCCTGGAGGGGAGAGATCTACTATAATACAGGTCCTGGAGGGGAGAGATCTACTATAATACAGGTCCTGGAGGGGAGAGATCTACTATAATACAGGTCCTAGAGGGAGACACAGAGATCTACTATAATACAGGTCCTGGAGGGGAGACACAGAGATCTACTATAATACAGGTCCTGGAGGGGGGCTAGGAGATCTACTATAATACAGGTCGTGGAGGGGAGAGATCTACTATAATACAGGTCCTGGACGGAGACACAGAGATCTACTATAATACAGGTCCTAGAGGGAGACACAGAGATCTACTATAATACAGGTCCTGGAGGGGAGACACAGAGATCTACTATAATACAGGTCCTGGAGGGAGACACAGAGATCTACTATAATACAGGTCCTGGAGGGGAGAGATCTACTATAATACAGGTCCTGGACGGAGACACAGAGATCTACTATAATACTGGTCCTGGAGGGGAGAGATCTACTATAATACAGGTCCTGGAGGGGAGAGATCTACTATAATACAGGTCCTGGAGGGGAGAGATCTACTATAATACAGGTCCTGGAGGGAGACACAGAGATCTACTATAATACAGGTCCTGGAGGGGAGACACAGAGATCTACTATAATACAGGTCCTGGAGGGGGGCTCGGAGATCTACTATAATACAGGTCGTGGAGGGGAGAGATCTACTATAATACAGGTCCTGGAGGGAGACACAGAGATCTACTATAATACAGGTCCTGGAGGGAGACACAGAGATCTACTATAATACAGGTCCTGGAGGGAGACACAGAGATCTACTATAATACAGGTCCTGGAGGGAGACACAGAGATCTACTATAATACAGGTCCTGGAGGGAGACACAGAGATCTACTATAATACAGGTCCTGGAGGGGACACAGAGATCTACTATAATACAGGTCCTGGAGGGGAGAGATCTACTATAATACAGGTCCTGGAGGGAGACACAGAGATCTACTATAATACAGGTCCTGGAGGGGAGAGATCTACTATAATACAGGTCCTGGAGGGGAACAGAGATCTACTATAATACAGGTCCTGGAGGGAGACACAGAGATCTACTATAATACAGGTCCTGGAGGGAGACACAGAGATCTACTATAATACAGGTCCTGGAGGGGACACAGAGATCTACTATAATACAGGTCCTGGAGGGGAGAGATCTACTATAATACAGGTCCTGGAGGGGAGAGATCTACTATAATACAGGTCCTGGAGGGAGACACAGAGATCTACTATAATACAGGTCCTGGAGGGGAAGAGATCTACTATAATACAGGTCCTGGAGGGGAAGAGATCTACTATAATACAGGTCCTGGAGGGGAGAGATCTACTATAATACAGGTCCTGGAGGGGACACAGAGATCTACTATAATACAGGTCCTGGAGGGGACACAGAGATCTACTATAATACAGGTCCTGGAGGGGAGAGATCTACTATAATACAGGTCCTGGAGGGGAGAGATCTACTATAATACAGGTCCTGGAGGGAGACACAGAGATCTACTATAATACAGGTCCTGGAGGGGAAAGAGATCTACTATAATACAGGTCCTGGAGGGGAGAGATCTACTATAATACAGGTCCTGGAGGGGAGAGATCTACTATAATACAGGTCCTGGAGGGGAAGAGATCTACTATAATACAGGTCCTGGAGGGGACACAGAGATCTACTATAATACAGGTCCTGGAGGGAGAAAGAGATCTACTATAATACAGGTCCTGGAGGGAGAAGAGATCTACTATAATACAGGTCCTGGAGGGGGACAGAGATCTACTATAATACAGGTCCTGGAGGGAGACACAGAGATCTACTATAATACAGGTCCTGGAGGGGAGACAGAGATCTACTATAATACAGGTCCTGGAGGGGACACAGAGATCTACTATAATACAGGTCCTGGAGGGGACACAGAGATCTACTATAATACAGGTCCTGGAGGGGAGACACAGAGATCTACTATAATACAGGTCCTGGAGGGGGCAGAGATCTACTATAATACAGGTCCTGGAGGGGCACAGAGATCTACTATAATACAGGTCCTGGAGGGGAGACAGAGATCTACTATAATACAGGTCCTGGAGGGAGACACAGAGATCTACTATAATACAGGTCCTGGAGGGGACACAGAGATCTACTATAATACAGGTCCTGGAGGGGACACAGAGATCTACTATAATACAGGTCCTGGAGGGAGACACAGAGATCTACTATAATACAGGTCCTGGAGGGGAAAGAGATCTACTATAATACAGGTCCTGGAGGGAGACACAGAGATCTACTATAATACAGGTCCTGGAGGGGACACAGAGATCTACTATAATACAGGTCCTGGAGGGGACAGAGATCTACTATAATACAGGTCCTGGAGGGAGACACAGAGATCTACTATAATACAGGTCCTGGAGGGGCAAGAGATCTACTATAATACAGGTCCTGGAGGGAGACACAGAGATCTACTATAATACAGGTCCTGGAGGGAGACACAGAGATCTACTATAATACAGGTCCTGGAGGGGACACAGAGATCTACTATAATACAGGTCCTGGAGGGGAGAGATCTACTATAATACAGGTCCTGGAGGGGACACAGAGATCTACTATAATACAGGTCCTGGAGGGGAAGAGATCTACTATAATACAGGTCCTGGAGGGGAACAGAGATCTACTATAATACAGGTCCTGGAGGGGAGAGATCTACTATAATACAGGTCCTGGAGGGGAGAGATCTACTATAATACAGGTCCTGGAGGGGAGAACAGAGATCTACTATAATACAGGTCCTGGAGGGGAGAGATCTACTATAATACAGGTCCTGGAGGGGAGAGATCTACTATAATACAGGTCCTGGAGGGGAGAGATCTACTATAATACAGGTCCTGGAGGGAGACACAGAGATCTACTATAATACAGGTCCTGGAGGGGAGAGATCTACTATAATACAGGTCCTGGAGGGAGACACAGAGATCTACTATAATACAGGTCCTGGAGGGGAGACACAGAGATCTACTATAATACAGGTCCTGGAGGGGGGCTCAGAGATCTACTATAATACAGGTCCTGGAGGGAGACACAGAGATCTACTATAATACAGGTCCTGGAGGGGCAGAGATCTACTATAATACAGGTCCTGGAGGGGAGAGATCTACTATAATACAGGTCCTGGAGGGGCACAGAGATCTACTATAATACAGGTCCTGGAGGGAGACACAGAGATCTACTATAATACAGGTCCTGGAGGGGGCCCAGAGATCTACTATAATACAGGTCCTGGAGGGGAGAGATCTACTATAATACAGGTCCTGGAGGGGAAGAGATCTACTATAATACAGGTCCTGGAGGGGACAGAGATCTACTATAATACAGGTCCTGGAGGGAGACACAGAGATCTACTATAATACAGGTCCTGGAGGGAGACACAGAGATCTACTATAATACAGGTCCTGGAGGGAGACACAGAGATCTACTATAATACAGGTCCTGGAGGGGAAGAGATCTACTATAATACAGGTCCTGGAGGGGAGAGATCTACTATAATACAGGTCCTGGAGGGAGACACAGAGATCTACTATAATACAGGTCCTGGAGGGGAGACACAGAGATCTACTATAATACAGGTCCTGGAGGGGAGAGATCTACTATAATACAGGTCCTGGAGGGAGACACAGAGATCTACTATAATACAGGTCCTGGAGGGGAGAGATCTACTATAATACAGGTCCTGGAGGGGAGAGATCTACTATAATACAGGTCCTGGAGGGGACACAGAGATCTACTATAATACAGGTCCTGGAGGGGACACAGAGATCTACTATAATACAGGTCCTGGAGGGGACAAGAGATCTACTATAATACAGGTCCTGGAGGGGAGAGATCTACTATAATACAGGTCCTGGAGGGGAGAGATCTACTATAATACAGGTCCTGGAGGGAGACACAGAGATCTACTATAATACAGGTCCTGGAGGGGAGAGATCTACTATAATACAGGTCCTGGAGGGGAGAGATCTACTATAATACAGGTCCTGGAGGGAGACACAGAGATCTACTATAATACAGGTCCTGGAGGGGAGAGATCTACTATAATACAGGTCCTGGAGGGGACAAGAGATCTACTATAATACAGGTCCTGGAGGGGAGAGATCTACTATAATACAGGTCCTGGAGGGAGACACAGAGATCTACTATAATACAGGTCCTGGAGGGGAGAGATCTACTATAATACAGGTCCTGGAGGGGACAGAGATCTACTATAATACAGGTCCTGGAGGGAGACACAGAGATCTACTATAATACAGGTCCTGGAGGGGAGAGATCTACTATAATACAGGTCCTGGAGGGAGACACAGAGATCTACTATAATACAGGTCCTGGAGGGGACACAGAGATCTACTATAATACAGGTCCTGGAGGGAGACAGAGATCTACTATAATACAGGTCCTGGAGGGGAGAGATCTACTATAATACAGGTCCTGGAGGGGAGAGATCTACTGTAATACAGGTCCTGGAGGGGAGAGATCTACTATAATACAGGTCCTGGAGGGAGACACAGAGATCTACTATAATACAGGTCCTGGAGGGGAGAGATCTACTATAATACAGGTCCTGGAGGGACACAGAGATCTACTATAATACAGGTCCTGGAGGGGAGAGATCTACTATAATACAGGTCCTGGAGGGAAACACAGAGATCTACTATAATACAGGTCCTGGAGGGGAGAGATCTACTATAATACAGGTCCTGGAGGGAGACACAGAGATCTACTATAATACAGGTCCTGGAGGGGAGAGATCTACTATAATACAGGTCCTGGAGGGAGACACAGAGATCTACTATAATACAGGTCCTGGAGGGGAGAGATCTACTATAATACAGGTCCTGGAGGGGAGAGATCTACTATAATACAGGTCCTGGAGGGAGACACAGAGATCTACTATAATACAGGTCCTGGAGGGGAGAGATCTACTATAATACAGGTCCTGGAGGGGAGAGATCTACTATAATACAGGTCCTGGAGGGAGACACAGAGATCTACTATAATACAGGTCCTGGAGGGGAGAGATCTACTATAATACAGGTCCTGGAGGGGAGAGATCTACTATAATACAGGTCCTGGAGGGAGACACAGAGATCTACTATAATACAGGTCCTGGAGGGGAACAGAGATCTACTATAATACAGGTCCTGGAGGGGACACAGAGATCTACTATAATACAGGTCCTGGAGGGGAGAGATCTACTATAATACAGGTCCTGGAGGGGAGAGATCTACTATAATACAGGTCCTGGAGGGAAGAGATCTACTATAATACAGGTCCTGGAGGGGACACAGAGATCTACTATAATACAGGTCCTGGAGGGGAGAGATCTACTATAATACAGGTCCTGGAGGGGAGAGATCTACTATAATACAGGTCCTGGAGGGAGACACAGAGATCTACTATAATACAGGTCCTGTATTGTAGATATACAACATGACTAGACACACACAGAGAGACCGTGTTAATAATCCTGTATTGTATTTCACACAACACAACACAGGCTGACCAGGTACGGGCTCTGACCAGGTACGGGCTCTGACCAGGTACGGGCTCTGACCAGGTACGCTGTTGTTTTTTTGCACTCTCACCTTCCTGTGTTCCACCACCAGGTACCTCATCTCCAGTTCCAGCCGGTTGGATGCAGCGCTGGGCTCCAGCGAGGGGCCACAGAGAGGAGGTAGAGGTGGCAGAGAGGTGGCGCTACCCGGGGAGCAAACTGAGCCAACGGCCTCCTCACTCATAACTTTCCACCGGGACTGGTTGTGGAAGTCAAACGCGCAGAGTTCCACGGCGTCCGACGGCTGGCAGTTGGCCAGGAAGGTCTTGTGGTTGAACACACAGCCGACGGTCCGGTAAGGATAGGAGGGACGGGGCTGGGGGGCTAGCGGAGGGGCATCTGGGTCAATGGCCTGGTGGAGGTACCTAAAAACCACACACACAAACAAAATGGTTGAACAGGTAGAAATATATTGTGTAGAACAAGGCATGCCACTGACGTACAGACTAGAGTAAGGGATCATCACAGGTGTTGGAGGGCCAGTAGGAGGCGCTCTTTCCTCTGGTCTAAAATAAAAATATCCCAATGCCCCAGGGCAGTGATTGGGGACATTGCCCTGTGTAGGGTGCCGTCTTTCGGATGGGACGTTAAACGGGGTGTCCTTGGACTCTCTGAGGTCATTTAAAGATCCCATGGTGCTTATCGTGAGAGTCGGGGTGTTAACCCCTGGTGTCCTGGCTAAATTCCCAATCTGGCCCCTCAGACCATCACGGTCACCTAATCATCCCCAGCTTCCAATTGGCTCATTCATTCCCCCTCCTTCCTCTCCCCTGTAACTATTCCCCAGGTCGTTGCTGTAAATGAGAACGTGTTCTCAGTCAACTTACCGGGTAAAATAACGGTAAAATAAAAATAAAAAATAAAAACCATCAGCTACATTGCTGCTCCCTGGTGAAGGGGACTCAGTTACCCTCGTAGAAACTCTGACAGAGAGACAGAGCAGAAATTATTGCAGTTTGTTTTATAAGCCCAGTTCACATCGAAAACGCCTGACGTGTTTATGCAGCTGAAGAACAAAGTTTGTTTGATCTGAACCGGTCTGGTTCATTAAGGAACATCTCACGTCGGCTGCTGGAGTTTCCAAAATTAAACATGTCAAATCTTAACGAAAAACTTGCGACTCGCTTTAGCCAAATCAGAGAACAAGTTCGCTGACTTTCTGCGTTCAGCCAAGCAGCTAACTAGTTAGCCAAGCAGACAGCTAGTCTAGCCGTATTGCTGCAGTAATAGCTAGTCTAGCCGTTTTGCTGCAGTAATAGCTAGTCTAGCCGTTTTGCTGCAGTAATAGCTAGTCTAGCCGTTTTGCTGCAGTAATAGCTAGTCTAGCCGTTTTGCTGCAGTAATAGCTAGTCTAGCTGTTTTGCTGCAGTAATAGCTAGTCTAGCTGTTTTGCTGCAGTAATAGCTAGTCTAGCTGTTTTGCTGCAGTAATAGCTAGTCTAGCTGTTTTGCTGCAGTAATAGCTAGTCTAGCTGTTTTGCTGCAGTAATAGCTAGTCCAGCTGTTTTGCTGCAGTAATAGCTAGTCTAGCTGTTTTGCTGCAGTAATAGCTAGTCTAGCTGTATTGCTGCAGTAATAGCTAGTCCAGCTGTTTTGCTGCAGTAATAGCTAGTCTAGCTGTTTTGCTGCAGTAATAGCTAGTCTAGCTGTTTTGCTGCAGTAATAGCTAGTCTAGCTGTTTTGCTGCAGTAATAGCTAGTCTAGCTGTTTTGCTGCAGTAATAGCTAGTCTAGCTGTTTTGCTGCAGTAATAGCTAGTCCAGCTGTTTAGCTGCAGTAATAGCTAGTCCAGCTGTTTTGCTGCAGTAATAGCTAGTCTAGCTGTTTTGCTGCAGTAATAGCTAGTCTAGCTGTTTTGCTGCAGTAATAGCTAGTCTAGCTGTTTAGCTGCAGTAATAGCTAGTCTAGCTGTTTAGCTGCAGTAATAGCTAGTCTAGCTGTTTTGCTGCAGTAATAGCTAGTCTAGCTGCATTGCTGCAGTAATAGCTAGTCTAGCTGTTTTGCTGCAGTAATAGCTAGTCTAGCTGTTTTGCTGCAGTAATAGCTAGTCCAGCTGTTTAGCTGCAGTAATAGCTAGTCTAGCTGTTTTGCTGCAGTAATAGCTAGTCTAGCTGTTTTGCTGCAGTAATAGCTAGTCCAGCTGTTTTGCTGCAGTAATAGCTAGTCTAGCTGTTTTGCTGCAGTAATAGCTAGTCCAGCTGTTTAGCTGCAGTAATAGCTAGTCCAGCTGTTTTGCTGCAGTAATAGCTAGTCTAGCCGTATTGCTGCAGTAATAGCTAGTCTAGCTGTATTGATGCAGTAATAGCTAGTCCAGCTTGTTGATATTTCACTGACGAGTCACAAAGTGTGTAACGTTTCTGGAGAATGTATTTCATGAAACTTGTTTGCTGCAACACCTTACTGCTGCAACAACTAGCTGCCGAAATGCTGCAACACCTTGTTGCCTTTCTGCTGCTGCAACACCTTGTTGCCTTTCTGCTGCTGCAACACCTTGTTGCCTTGCTGCTGCTGCAACACCTTGCTGCTGCTCCTGCAACACCTTGCTGCTTGCTGCTGCAACACCTTTCTGCTGCAACACCTTGTTGCCTTGCTGCTGCAACACCTTGCTGCTGCAACACCTTGTTGCCTCGCTGCTGCAACACCTTGCTGCCTTGCTGCTGCAACACCTTTCTGCTGCAACACCTTGCTGCTGCAACACCTTGCTGCTGCTCCTGCAACACCTTGTTGCCTTGCTGCTGCAACACCTTGTTGCCTTGCTGCTGCAACACCTTGCTGCTGCAACACCTTTCTGCTGCAACACCTTTCTGCTGCAACACCTTGCTGCCTTGCTGCTGCAACACCTTGTTGCCTTGCTGCTGCAACACCTTGCTGCTGCAACACCTTGTTGCCTTGCTGCTGCAACACCTTTCTGCTGCAACACCTTGCTGCCTTGCTGCTGCAACACCTTGTTGCCTTGCTGCTGCAACACCTTGCTGCTGCAACACCTTGTTGCCTTGCTGCTGCAACACCTTGCTGCTGCAACACCTTGGTGCCTTGCTGCTGCAACACCTTGGCTGCTGCTGCAACACCTTGCTGCTGCAACACCTTGTTGCCTTGCTGCAACACCTTGTTGCCTTGCTGCTACAACACCTTGCTGCTGCAACACCTTGTTGCCTTGCTGCTACAACACCTTGCTGCTGCAACACCTTGTTGCCTTGCTGCTACAACACCTTGCTGCTGCAACACCTTGTTGCCTTGCTGCTGCAACACCTTGTTGCCTTGCTGCTGCAACACCTTGTTGCCTTGCTGCTACAACAAGAGGCAACATTGTTTCAAAGAAATCCTGTCATTGTGAAGAGGCAGCATTACCATGGAAACGGTCTGAACAGTGTCTGGTCTTTCTTCCTCCTCAGTTCCCGTCTCGTCTCCTCGCTGCAACTCCCCAACGGGCTCGAGAGACCAAGGTCACGTGTCCTCTGAAACACGACCCGCCAAACCGTGCTTCTTATAACACACCCGCCCGCACCAACGTGTTGGAGGAAAAACACTGTTCAACTGATGATCGGAGTCAGCCTGCAGGCTCCCGACCCGCCACAAGGAGTCGCTAGAGCGCGATGAGACAAATGCACCGTCTTAATGAGACTCCCGGGTCAAGGCCGGTGGTGACACAGCCTGTGACCGAACCCGGGTCTGTAGTGAAGCATTAAACGCACAGCGATGCAGTACCTCAGACCGCTGGCCACTCGGGAAGCCCCCCCCCGGGGGCTGGTCTTTTTTTTTGATCTGAATGTCTCGTCTTCAGTCAGCTACAACCTTTCTGAAACAGTCTGGTTGCGTCTCGTCTCACGTGGTCCGTCGTATCTGAACCGGGCTTTAGTCTCACCTGTGTGCGGTCAGGCTCTCCCAGAAGGTGATGGTGCTGTCAGTGCCCCTGGTCATCACCCAGGTGTGTGCCAAACCCTTGGGCTTAGTGCCAACACACACGTAGGCATCCAGGCCGAAGCCAAGCAGCAGGCTGCACAGCAAGGTGGCGTGGTCCTCACAGTCGCCCTGGAAACACACAACCAATCAGATCAGAGAGATGTCACAGTCGCCCTGGAAACATCAAAAAACATCATGTCTCAGTTCCTAACTCTACTGTAGAGGGAGGACTGATGTAATGTGGACTGTACTCTACTGTAGAGGGAGGACTGATGTAATGTGGACTGTAGAGGGAGGACTGATGTAATGTGGACTGTAGAGGGAGGACTGATGTAATGTGGACTGGGGACTGATGTAATGTGGACTGTAGACGAGGGAGGACTGATGTAATGTGGACTGTAGAGGGAGGACTGAGACTTTGGACTGTAGAGGGAGGACTGATGTAATGTGGACTGTAGAGGGAGGACTGATGTAATGTGGACTGTACTCTACTGTAGGGGAGGACTGATGTAATGTGGACTGTAGAGGGAGGACTGATGTAATGTGGACTGTACTCTACTGTAGAGGGAGGACTGATGTGGACGTGTAATGTGGACTGTAGAGGGAGGACTGATGTAATGTGGACTGTAGAGGGAGGACTGATGTAATGTGGACTGATGTAATGTGGACTGTAGAGGGAGGACTGAGGTAATGTGGACTGTACTCTACTGTAGAGGGAGGACTGATGTAATGTGGACTGTAGAGGGAGGGGAGAGGGGGATAGAAATCCTCTCCCCTCTCCTCCTCCCCTCTTCTCTCCTCTCCTCTTCTATCCTCTCCCCTCTCCTCTCTCCTCTTCTATCCTCTCCCCTCCCCTCCCCTTCCCTCTCCTCTCCTCCCCTCCCGTCTCCTCTTCTATCCTCTCCCCTCTTCTCTCCTCTCCTCTTCTATCCTCTCCCCTCTTCTCTCCTCTCTCCTCTCCTCTCCTCTTCTATCCTCTCCCCTCTTCTCTCCTCTCCTCTCCTCTCCTCTTCTATCCTCTCCCCTCTTCTCTCCTCTCTCCTCTCCTCTCCTCTCCTCTCCTCTCCTCTTCCCTCTCCTCTTCTATCCTCTCCCCTCTTCTCTCCTCTCCTCTCCTCTTCTATCCTCTCCTCTCTCCTCTCCTCTCCTCTCCTCCTCTCCTCTCCTCTCCTCTCCCTCTCCTCTCCTCTCCTCTCTCTCTCCTCTCCTCTCCTCTCCTCTCTCCTCTCTCCTCTCCTCTCCTCTCCTCTCCTCTCTCCTCTCCTCTCCTCTCCTCTCTCTCCTCTCCTCTCTCCTCTCCCCTCTCCTCTCCTCTCCTCTCCTCTCCCCTCTCCCCATTTATTCATTCTGCTGCACTGGGGAAATCCCAGAACCGTCCATCAGGATATAAATAAATCTTCTCATAATAGACAGTTTAACTGTTTCATAAATCAATTATTTTACAATTCCACCACTGAGGTTAAACACTTAATAGTATTACAGCTGTCTAAATGGTTAAGGCTGTGTGTGTGTGTGTGTGTGTGTGTGTGTGTGTGTGTGTGTGTGTGTGTGTGTGTGTGTGTGTGTCAGAACAGAGCCAGTCCTCACCTTGTTTCTACAGAGGAAAGCGAGGAGTGAGCACCACTGCTCCTGTTTGCCTCCTCCTCCTCCCCCCACCACGGGGGCTTTCTCCAGGCCCAGCAGGCTGACGAGGCGGGCCGCCTGACGGGGACTCTCCAGGAGACGACCAGCACGCAGGACACGGACGTAGGAACACACCGGCCTGTTGACGCCGTTCTCATCCTGCAAGCAACGCAGCAACGTTCAAATACAGCACGGCTAACACCCGGCCCGGCTAACACCCAGCACGGCTAACACCCAGTACGGCTAACACCCAGCACGGCTAACAGCTAACACCCAGCACGGCTAACACCCAGCCCGGCTAACACCCAGCACGGCTAACACCCAGCCCGGCGAGCAGCTAACACCCAGCCCGGCTAACACCCAGCACGGCTAACGGCTAACACCCAGCCCGGCTAACACCCAGCCCGGCTAACACCCAGCACGGCTAACACCCGGCACGGCTAACACCCGGTACGGCTAACACCCGGCACGGCTAACACCCGGCACGGCTAACACCCGGCACGGCTAACAGCTAACACCCAGCACGGCTAACACCCAGCACGGCTAACACCCAGTACGGCTAACACCCAGCCCGGCTAACAACCAGCCCGGCTAACACCCAGCACGGCTAACAGCTAACACCCAGCCCGGCTAACACCCGGCACGGCTAACACCCAGCACGGCTAACACCCAGCACGGCTAACACCCAGTACGGCTAACACCCAGTACGGCTAACACCCAGCACGGCTAACACACTGGCCCGGTTGACACCCAGCACGGCTAACACCCAGTACGGCTAACACCCAGCATGGCTAACACCCAGTACGGCTAACACACTGGCCTGGTTGACACCATTCTCATCCTAAAAACACACAATGTTACGAAACAAGTATTACAACAAAAAACATGGAACCTGTGCAAAGATCTTGACCAGTTTGGATTGGTTTTCCTGTCTGATCTCGAGAAACTCTCTCCACCACTGTTTAGCATAAACCAGAAAAAGCCTCTCCTTCTCCGCAGTCTTCTGCCTCTCCAGGGATCGCTGCAAATAACAAAACACCAGGAACAATCATTATCAACGACTGCCTCTTAGGAAGGAACAACACACAGACGTCAGCGAATCATAGCGTGACCACATGACAGAGCGCAGTAGCATAGCGTGACAACATGACAGAGCGCAGTAGCATAGCGCAGTAGCATAACGTGACCACATGACAGAGCGCAGTAGCATAGCGTGACAACATGACAGAGCTCAGTAGCATAGCGCAGTAGCATAACGTGACAACATGACAGAGCGCAGTAGCATAGCGTGACAACATGACAGAGCGCAGTAGCATAGCGTGACAACATGACAGAGCGCAGTAGCATAACGTGACCACATGACAGAGCGCAGTAGCATAGCGTGACAACATGACAGAGAGCAGTAGCATAGCGTGACCACATGACAGAGCGCAGTAGCATAGCGTGACAACATGACAGAGCGCAGTAGCATAGCGTGACAACATGACAGAGCGCAGTAGCATAGCGTGACAACATGACAGAGCTCAGTAGCATAGCGCAGTAGCATAACGTGACCACATGACAGAGAGCAGTAGCATAGCGTGACAACATGACAGAGCGCAGTAGCATAGCGTGACAACATGACAGAGCGCAGTAGCATAGCGTGACAACATGACAGAGCGCAGTAGCATAGCGTGACAACATGACAGAGAGCAGTAGCATAGCGCAGTAGCATAGCGTGACAACATGACAGAGCGCAGTAGCATAACGTAGCATAGCACAGTAGCATAGCGTGACCACAGGACAGAGCGCAGTAGCATAGCGTGACAACATGACAGAGCGCAGTAGCATAGCGCAGTAGCATAGCGTGACAACATGCCAGCGCGCAGTAGCATAGCGCAGTAGCATAGCGTGACAACATGACAGAGCGCAGTAGCATAGCGTGACAACATGACAGAGCGCAGTAGCATAGCGTGACAACATGCCAGAGCGCAGTAGCATAACGTCACCACATGACAGAGCGCAGTAGCATAGCGTGACAACATGACAGAGCGCAGTAGCATAGCACAGTAGCATAGCGTGACAACATGCCAGAGCGCAGTAGCATAGAGCAGTAGCATAGCGTGACAACAGGACAGAGCTCAGTAGCATAGCGTGACAAGATGACAGAGCGCAGTAGCATAGCGTGACCACATGACAGAGCGCAGTAGCATAGCGTGACAACATGACAGAGAGCAGTAGCATAGCGTGACCACATGACAGAGCGCAGTAGCATAGCGTGACCACATGACAGAGCGCAGTAGCATAGCGTGACAACATGACAGAGCGCAGTAGCATAGCGCAGTAGCATAGCGTGACAACATGACAGAGCAGTAGCATAGCGTGACAACATGACAGAGCGCAGTAGCATAGCGCAGTAGCATAGTGTGACAACATGACAGAGAGCAGTAGCATAGCGTGACAACATGACAGAGCGCAGTAGCATAGCGCAGTAGCATAGCGTGACAACTGGACAGAACGCAGTAGCATAGCGTGACCACATGACAGAGCGCAGTAGCATAGCGTGACAACATGACAGAGCGCAGTAGCATAGCGTGACCACATGACAGAGCGCAGTAGCATAGCGTGACAACATGACAGAGCGCAGTAGCATAGCGTGACAACATGACAGAGCGCAGTAGCATAGCGTGACAACATGACAGAGCGCAGTACCATAGCGTGACAACATGACAGAGCGCAGTAGCATAGCGCAGTAGCATAGCGTGACAACATGACAGAACGCAGTAGCATAGCGTGACAACAGGACAGAGCGCAGTAGCATAGCGCAGTAGCATAGCGTGACAACATGACAGAGCTCAGTAGCATAGCGTGACAACATGACAGAGCGCAGTAGCATAGCGTGACAACATGACAGAGCGCAGTAGCATAGCGTGACAACATGACAGAGCTCAGTAGCATAGCGTGACAACAGGACAGAGCGCAGTAGCATAGCGCAGTAGCATAGCGTGACAACATGACAGAGCTCAGTAGCATAGCGTGACAACATGACAGAGCGCAGTAGCATAGCGCAGTAGCATAGCGTGACAACATGACAGAGCGCAGTAGCATAGCGTGACAACATGACAGAGCGCAGTAGCATAGCGTGACAACATGACAGAGCGCAGTAGCATAGCGTGACAACATGACAGAGAGCAGTAGCATAGCGTGACAACATGACAGAGCGCAGTAGCATAGCGTGACAACATGACAGAGCGCAGTAGCATAGCGTGAAAACAGGACAGAGTGCAGTAGCATAGCCTGACAACAGGACAGAGCGCAGTAGCATAGCGCAGTAGCATAGCGTGACCAGTCTCTGACCTGTGTGGTGATGATGTCAGGTGACAGGATCTCTGACGGAGGAGGGTAAAGTTCAAGACTCATGTTGAGAACACCAGCCGTTACCTTACATTCACTTCCTGTTAGGACAGACCAGGTGTTACCTTACATTCACTACCTGTTAGGACAGACCAGGTGTTACCTTACATTCACTACCTGTTAGGACAGACCAGGTGTTACCTTACATTCACTACCTGTTAGGACAGACCAGGTGTTACCTTACATTCACTACCTGTTAGGACAGACCAGGTGTTACCTTACATTCACTACCTGTTAGGACAGACCAGGTGTTACCTTACATTCACTACCTGTTAGGACAGACCAGGTGTTACCTTACATTCACTACCTGTTAGGACAGACCAGGTGTTACCTTACATTCACTACCTGTTAGGACAGACCAGGTGTTACCTTACATTCACTACCTGTTAGGACAGACCAGGTGTTACCTTACATTCACTACCTGTTAGGACAGACCAGGTGTTACCTTACATTCACTACCTGTTAGGACAGACCAGGTGTTACCTTACATTCACTACCTGTTAGGACAGACCAGGTGTTACCTTACATTCACTACCTGTTAGGACAGACCAGGTGTTACCTTACATTCACTACCTGTTAGGACAGACCAGGTGTTACCTTACATTCACTACCTGTTAGGACAGACCAGGTGTTACCTTACATTCACTACCTGTTAGGACAGACCAGGTGTTACCTTACATTCACTACCTGTTAGGACAGACCAGGTGTTACCTTACATTCACTACCTGTTAGGGTCAGACCAGGTGTTACCTTACATTCACTACCTGTTAGGACAGACCAGGTGTTACCTTACATTCACTACCTGTTAGGACAGACCA
>NW_025547560.1:0-5000 GCF_905237065.1 Salmo salar
ACACTCCTTAGTAACCAGTCTCCATTTGGTCATAGCACTCCTTATTAACCAGTGTCCAGTGATATCACTCATATTAACCAGTGTCCAAAGTAATTCATCCTCTTATTAACCGTTATCAGTAGGTCATCACACTCCTTGTGTGGTATTCCGGTAGGTCCTGTGCCATTAACCAGTGTCCGTGCGTCATACTCAATTGTTGTATTAAAGTTCAAAATGTACATGTTTTTCTTTCATGCACGGGAGGAAGAGTGTTTTTATGAGTTAGATTTATAAGGTCAGAATTTTAATCTATTGTGATGCCAGTCTTCTTGCCTCCAGAAATGGACGTTTATTTGGACGTTTAATTGGAGAAGCAGGATATCTCAAATTTAAAGTGTGGATTAAGCCTCATTGTTGATTCTCTGGATGATAGCTTTTTGCTCTAATGGATGATAAATATTGGGAATTCTTCTTTGCGGTCTGATATCAGCTACAAGCCGCTCAACAGACAGACACAATGGGGGATGTGTGTGTGTGTGTGTGTGTGTGTGTGTGTGTGTGTGTGTGTGTGTGTGTGTGGGCTTGTGTGTGTGTGTGTGTGTGTGTATTGTGGACATGTTTGTAACTATTCTTGTAGGGACAGAAGACCAGAAATTTAAAAATGATGAATAACAATTTGACTAACGGAGACAATTTGTTAATTCCCCACAAGGTGCGTACTATTTCTAGAAGTTTTGGGTTAAGTTAAAATTGATGTTAGGGTGCTAATTTAGTTTTGGATTAGGGCTAAAATATGGGGTTTTGGGTTAGGAGCTAGGGTTAATTTTAGGGTTAGGGAGCTAGGTTTAGGTTTAGTATTAAGGTTAGGGTTTTGGATTGCGGTTGAGGTTAGGTTTATGGTTTGGAAAATAAGTTTTAGAATGGGACTGAATTGCTTTATTCCCCCACAAAGTTAAGCTATGGAGCCGTGTGTGTGTTTGTGTGTGTGTGCTGTGTGTGTGTGTGTGTGTGTGTGTGTAGTAGCCGCTGAGCAACAATGTATTTTGGCTGCAACATCTTGTGTGCACTGTTTGTGTGTGTTTTTAGCTGGTTCACCAAGTTGAGAGGAGGTGTTGGTATAGGTTCAAAGCAAACCATGGACTGGTGGCACTAAGGAAACATTGATGCACTCCCAACCAAAGAGATTACAAGTCCCCAAAAATGAATCTATAATCTGGCAGAAGTGTCTTGAAGCACTGCTAGTTGGTGGGTTTCGTTAATGTTCAAAGTGCAGAAATTAATTATTGCCACCTTTAGTCTTGGCCCATATCTCTTTCAAAATGGTATATCATACATTGCATTTGAGAAGCAATGGGAAAGTAAGTCTAGCTTTGAAGGTTGATCAGATTTCATAAACTCGCTTATAGAAAATACATCTTTCAATGTTTTGCCCAGCAATACATTGGAAGCCTTTTTGTCTACACAGTTCAGCAATGTTTCACACCTCTTAATGCTCTTAACCCCACCCATCTATTTAGGGTTGATATCCACCGTTCATGCTTATACTAACTATTTTACATCTAAGAAGCAGCTCACTGAGCTGTTCACCCCACGCTCTGTGGTTTCGTTATTAGAGAGAGCCGCTGGGGCCAGCTCTGGCCAATAACTACCAGTTGTTCCAAAAGCTCTGACCTTACAACTAGAGTCAAGCTTCCGGGCTAACTAGCTATCATTTTCTTCTTCCAGACACACAATGAGAGAACACTGCCTCTGACCATTTTACCTGCCCTATGGCAGGCTGGTTGGGCTGCTTTCATGTTATCCAGGGCGTTGGTGATGTATGTGTGCTGCTGGCAACAATTTAATTAAGCATTGTTGTGATGTTTGATAACACCGGCACATATTCAACGTTGTTGAGCGTTCAAAAATGCACCAGTTGTGTTCATGCGCTCTGGCACCACTAGGGCCCGAGTCTTTTTGTTAGAAAATGTAGCTAGATAGCTAGCTGGGTAACAACAATGAATCCCAACGTTTTAATGGGCCAATATTTACGTTGGCTAGCTAGCTAACAGACACACTTTAACTTTAAATTAAAATACTTTGTCAAAATTAGAAAGTAGAGTCTTTTGCATTAACGCATGTAACTACTCGCTAAACAATGGACCCATAATCACAACTCGCGGTGTGCTACTGAATCTGCAGGTGGCCTTCTCAGGTTCTGTGGCCAAAACTAGTCAAGCAAATGTATCTGAGATGCGAAGAATAAGATCATACACAATGTTGGCTAGTGAGCCATCCACTAACTTTGGCTAGCTAACAGTAACTTTAACTTCACATTAGGTTTTTGCAGTTTTACTACACGATACATTATTTTTTTAAAGACGCGTTCAAAACGATCTAAACATAACCAAGCTCCAGTAGACAGACCGGAGGTGCTATATGGTAGACCAATCTCCAAACTCATCTCTCGCCAAAGCATGTCCAGGCCAATTCTCTCAGCCAATCATGGCTGCTGGAAGGTTGTTTTCGCTTTTTCTGTGGCTGTAAACCAACTGGGCTCGCAATTCCCAGCTATTTTACTTCGTATTTGGATAGCGCCACAAGTTTGATGTCAAAGCACATGGAAGTTCAGTTCAAGAAGGCATTTCTGCCAAAAAAGCACATTTGATAAAAAAATATTTTTACTTTCAACAGCTCCTGCGTGTGACTTCGACATCCGCCTAATTCCTGAATCGGGTACACATTTTATAGAAAGCATGGTTTCAATTAGCCTAAAAGCATTTAGTTCAAATGTACCATAGCTGGTGAGCACCCTTTGTTTAAAAAGACATAGAGCTGCATCTGCTGCAGTGGCGGATTTAGTTATAGGTGACGTGGGTGGCCGCCCGGGCATCTTGCCGGGAGGTGGGCACAGGGCACCTGCTTAAAAGCTCGAATTCGAGCATTTACAATCGGTTTCTATAACAATTTGCGTCAATGATATCGTGTCACCGTGTGGGACTTTGGGTCAATTAACCTTGTCGGAGTGGGCGCCCTGATTCTAGTTTGTGAGCTAAAGCAGGTTTGCCTGGGAAGTCTCTATCAGAACTTTCGTTCAATCCCTTATTCAATTGGTAAAAATCAGTCACACTACGGAATGCTGCCAAATCAACCACAAATCATTCGTAATACTGTTTATATAGTTTCACAGACTTATTGTTGCATTTTTTGCTGGTGTGTGTTGAAATCGTTAAAAATTAATATAAAAGCAGTCTGCACACCACCAAGGTGGATTGGTTTAGTCTTGACTCTTGGTCGACTAGGTTGGGGGGGGGATGGGTAATGAATTGATTCGGTTGCAAATCAACTCAAATTTGTTTCCATTTGTCTTTGTTACTTCTTTTGTTATACTTTTATATTTATATAGTTTTAAATGCGATGCTATTTATTGTGTTGTTCCTAGTGTCTGAATAAAAAATTACAGCTAGTCCAGAATGTAGCTTTTTTTTTTTTTTTGTTGGGGGGGGCGCTGAGGGGGGGTTCCCCCGGGAGCCATATCAAGCTAGAACCGCACACTGATCACGTAGAACATTTTTATAGCACTAATACTCAGAGAGGCTGAAAGCATGAATGGGCTGCACCTAATCACCTAACTCACCACACCTGAGCAATCAGCTTAGTAGCAAACCATTATGGTCCTTTTGGCCACCTACAATGGGTGGAAAGCTTCATGCATCGCAATGGACTAGTCTGCGCTTTATTCATACACTTTCACGGAGTTCTACCCCGGTGAGCCCATCCCAGGTTTGTCAGCCTAATATGCTAAATCAATTAACAGGTCATTGAGATAGCTTGTTTGCAACATCAAAGACCCAGGGACCAGGAGAGGACAGATTTAACTTAGGTTTGATTTGCTTCTAGGTGGGGTTAGAAGCTAGACGAAGAAACGTCTGTGCTCTCATACTCCCTTTTAAGACCTAAAAAACTAGAAAAAAAGTGGCAAAATTACTGTTAGTTTGTCCCTCTTGAGCCCAACATAATAAAGCTATGGCTGTCCGATTAATTTAATCTAAGATAAATTATTTTTACGTTTTTTGTCAAGGAGATCTCAACCTAGTCGTTTGGTGCAGTATTTCTCAAGAAAAAAAAAGTGGTTTAAAACTATCATCTCTAGCTGGAAGTTGATTGAAGAATTATGTCCATCGTTTCCACTCCTACTAGGAATAGTGCTGTTGACCAATCACTAACGAAGACACAGACTTGGGCTGGTGATCGTTATTTTCTGCCGCATATATACTGTTTGGACTGGGATGCATCATCAGGCTGGACAGCATGGTGAGAGGAGAGAGAGAGAAACCATATAAAAGGTGGGCTTCACCAAATGGCCCCTCAAAACTTTGTTTTCCAAATCTTTTCATATGAGATCTTTTTCAGATCAGATATTTTTTTGAAGCTGAATCTGATTGGTCAAAAACCAATTAGTGAAAAGAGAATTAGAATTGGGCTGCCTGTCAGCGGCAGCTGCAAAGCAGACTTATAGTTGTGTTAAGAAACTCTTTACTTGAGTAAAATTGCTCTTAAGAATAACAAAAAATAGCAATCGTCTTCTGGCTATGTTGTTGTTCCCCCATACTCCATTATTATGAGCCTAATATTTATTTATCCTATTTTATTCTTCCTCTAGTAATTATAAATTTTTTTTTTTTTATATATTTTTGTATGTTTGATTTGGCCTTTATTTAACTAGGAAACACATACAGTTAAGAACAAATTCTTATTTATCAATGACATACTTTGAAACTACATCTAAGGAAAGTGTTTTCAGTGGCCATTAATTTCTTATTTTTAAAGATAATATTTTCAGGAACTTACAGCCCTCGCATATTTCAAACCATCAGGCACGATTCCCCTCTTCCGTAGGGGTACAAATATCCAATCTTTTAAAGCTTTGATTGTTTGAGGTTTCCATCTTGTCTTGTTTAAGTTAGTTATAGTTTTTCTGAAAATGAGGCGTTGGGTTTTAAAACAACCTTGTTTCCCAGAGGCGGGTACTATACTGCGTT
>NW_025547560.1:12500-58354 GCF_905237065.1 Salmo salar
GTTCCGATCCCGTTACTCCGGGTTCCGATCCCGTGACTCGGGTTCCGATCCCGTGACTCCGGGTTCCGATCCCGTGACTCTGATTCCAATCACATTGCTGCATTTTCCAAATGTCGCATGTCTAATCCCAGTAGTAGACACTTTCGGTTTTAATTTATTTTAACCCTATCCCAAACCTTAACCCTTAACTTAACCATACAGAATGAATGCCTAAACATTTTGTTTTAACCCTATCCCAAACCTTAACCCTTAACTTAACCATTCAGTATTAATGCCTAAACATTTTGTTTTAACCCTATCCCACACCTTAAACCTTAACTTAACCATTCAGTATTAATGCCTAAACATTTTGTTTTAACCCTATCCCAAACCTTAAACCTTAACTTCGAAAATGTGAAATTTGAAGCAACTTCTCATATTTGACATTTTGAAGAAACTAAATGCTGTGGAGCAGAAGGAGCGAATAAGGGTGTCAAAAACGCGTAGAAATTTGACGTTTGGAGAAATTTGGACAAACGTCCGAAACTGAAGTGAAATTGGTAAGAACCGTAGCTCTGCCTATATCAGCCTGAGGACAGTAAAGGTACAGTGAAGATGTGCAAATTAAAGACTGGATGGAGTTGTGGAGTGAAATGGTAACAACAAGGTAGTTGCCTTCACAGCTCCAGCTTAATACATACATATATACATGCACACGCGCAAGTGCATACTCACACACACACACACACACACACACACACACACACACACACACACACACACACACACACACACACATTTTAGTCATTTAGCAGACGCTCTTATCCAGAGCGACTTACAGTAGTCCCTATTGTTCAACTAGGACTCCTCTGAGGATGACGTTACATGTAGGCAGTACTTTCCTTACACTTGAGGCTCCCAATCAGGAGGACTAGGACCCTGGGGTTACTTGGCCTAGCCATAGGGGGGACTAGGACCCTGGGGGTACTTGGCCTAGTCATAGGGGAGGACTAGGACCCTGGGGGTACTTTGGCCTAGCCATAAGGGGGGGGACTAGGACCCTGGGGGGTACTTGGCCTAGTCATAGGGGAGGACTAGGACCCTGGGGGTACTTGGCCTATCCATAGGGGGGACTAGGACCCTGGGGGTACTTGGCCTAGCCATAAGGGCGGGACTAGGACCCTGGGGGTACTTGGCCAAGCCATAGGGGGACTACATTTGAACATTTAACATTTTAGTCAATTAGCAGACGCTCTTATCCAGAGCGACTTACAGTAGTGAATGCATACATTTCATACATTTTTTTCCCCCGGTACTAGGACCCTGGGGGTACTTGGCCTAGTGAGAGGGGGTACTAGGACCTTGGGGGAACTTGGCCTATCCATAGGGGGAGACTAGGACCCTGGGAGTACTTGGCCTAGCCATAGGGGGGGACTAGGACCCTGGGGGTACTTGGCCTAGGCATAGGGGGACTAGGACCCTGGAGGTACTTGGCCAAGCCATAGGGGGGACTACATTTTAACATTTAACATTTTAGTCAATTAGCAGACGCTCTTATCCAGAGCGACTTACAGTAGTGAATGCATACATTTCATACATTTTTTCCCCCGGTACTAGGACCCTGGGGGTACTTGGCCTAGTGAGAGGGGGGTACTAGGACCTTGGGGGAACTTGGCCTATCCATAGGGGGAGACTAGGACCCTGGGGGTACTTGGCCTAGTCATAGGGGGGGACTAGTACCCTGGGGGTACTTGGCCTAGCCATAGGGGGGACTAGGACCCTGGGGGGTACTTGGCCTAGTGAAAGGGGGTACTAGGACCTTGGGGGTACTTGGCCTATCCATAGGGGGGACTAGGACCCTGGAAGTACTTGGCCTAGCCATAGGGGGGATTAGGACCCTGGGGGTACTTGGCCTAGTCATAGGGGGGGGACTAGGACCCTGGGGGTACTTGGCCTATCCATAGGGGGGACTAGGACCCTGGGGGGTACTTGGCCTAGTCATAGGGGGGGGACTAGGACCCTGGGAGTACCTGGCCTACCCATAGGGGGACTAGGACCTTGGGGGTAGTTGGCCTAGCCATAGGGGGGGACTAGGACCCTGGGGGTACTTGGCCTAGTAAAAGGGGGTACAAGGACCTTGGGGGTACTTGGCCTAGCCATAGGGGGGGACTAGGACCCTGGGGGTACTTGGCCTAGCCATAGGGGGGACTAGGACCTTGGGGGTACTTGGCCTAGCCAATAGGGGGGACTGTTTCATAGCTTCTATCCAACAGGTTACTCTTCCATGGAGACAACGCTAAGGAAATCTGAAGTGAAAGAATTTCACCATTTCAGTATGTAGACATGAGCTACGATCAATCCTGACTGATCCACCCATGGTGAGGATTCATATTAATAAAACATATATGTACATGATTAAAACAAGCAGGAGCTCTCAGAGTCAGAGAACACAATCTAAACAGCTTCTCAAATTAGTTGCTTACAGACACTAACCTATAAAACACACTCTTAAACCTCTCAAGGCTGGATGTTGATACATTCCCCTAGTACACCAATCATCAGCTAAAGACGGACAAATGCAACCATTCCATATCACATAAACATGAAGAAGTATTAACATAATTCATGAGTTAACTACTGTATGTAGTGTGGTTTAACTGTCCCATTCGCTACAGCTTTACTTTCACTGCAGCAATACCATTAACTACAGCTATACTATTCACTACAACTATACCATTAACTACAATTATACCATTCACTACAGCTATACTATTCACTACAACTATACCATTCACTACAGCAATACTATTCACTACAACTATACCATTCACTACAGCAATACTATTCACTACAACTATACCATTCACTACAGCAATACTATTCACTACAACTATACCATTAACTACAGCTATACCATTCACTACAACTATACAATTCACTACAACTATACCATTCACTACAGCAATACTATTCACTACAACTATACCATTCACTACAGCAATACTATTCACTACAACTATACCATTCACTACAACTATACCATTCACTACAACTATACTATTCACTACAACTATACCATTCACTACAACTATACCATTCACTACAACTATACTATTCACTACAGCTATACCATTCACTACAACTATACCATTCACTACAGCAATACTATACACTACAACTATACCATTCACTACAGCTATACTATTCACTACAGCTATACCATTCACTACAACTATACCATTCACTACAGAAATACTATTCACTACAACTATACCATTCACTACAACTATACCATTCACTACAGCAATACTATTCACTACAACTATACCATTCACTACAGCTATACTATTCACTACAGCTATACTATTCACTACAGCTATACCATTCACTACAACTATACTATTCACTACAACTATACCATTAACTACAACTATACCATTCACTACAACTATACTATTCACTACAGCTATACCATTCACTACAGCTATACTATTCACTACAACTATACCATTCACTACAGCAATACTATTCACTACAACTATACTATTCACTACAACTATACCATTCACTACAACTATACCATTCACTACAGCTATACTATTCACTACAACTATACCATTCACTACAGCAATACTATTCACTACAACTATACTATTCACTACAACTATACCATTCACTACAACTATACCATTCACTACAACTATACCATTCACTACAACTATACCATTCACTACAACTATACCATTCACTACAGCTATACTATTCACTACAACTATACTATTCACTACAGCTATACCATTCACTACAGCTATACCATTAGACACTATGACTGAATCCCAAATGGGGCCCATAGGGCCCTGGTCAAAAGTAGTGCACTATACAGGGGGCTCTGGTCAAAAGTAGTGCACTATACAGGGGGCCCTGGTCAAAAGTAGTGCACTATACAGGGGGCTCTGGTCAAAAGTAGTGCACTATACAGGCGGCTCTGGTCAAAAGTAGTGCACTATACAGGGGGCTCTAGTCAAACATAGTGCACTTGACAGGGGGCTCTGGTCAAAAGTAGTGCACTTGACAGGGGGCTCTGGTCAAAAGTAGTGCACTTGACAGGGGGCTCTGGTCAAAAGCAGTGCACTTTACAGGGGGCTCTGGTCAAAAGTAGTGCCCTACATAGTGAATAGGGTTCCATTTAGGTTGCCTCTATAACACTATAAGCTGCTGCGTTAGGGACAGTATACAGTACATGGATTTAATTAGCGCTTATATCTAGCCACGAGACAGAGATTACTTCTGGTTGCCGTAGTCATCAGCCGTGACCTTCAGAAGGTTATCATCAGTCACTGTGGAACCAAGATTGATGGATGCTCGACTCTGTCACTTTAAATAGACCAGTCCAAGATAAAATAAAATGAATGAGAATATGAATGGGAAAATGAATGGGAGATGAACGGGGGAAATGAATGGGGAAATGATTTGGGAGATGAACGGGGGAAATTAATGGGAAAATGAATGGGAGATGAACGGGGGAAATGAATGGGAAAATGAAATGGAATTTAGGCCTACAGTAAATGAACATGCTTTTCAATAAGCTAATGCATGTACAATTGTATAGGACGTCAGGCCTAGTTAATTGGTCATTTTGTGTGCTAGCTAACACCCTTAGATTGGAGTTAAATAGCTATTGAGCTATCACAAACCACTTAATCCTAGAGCCAGTGTTTGTCTTCATCTCTATGGTAAAATAAGCTGACAGTGAGTGAAGAAGATAGGGAATCAGTAAGCCTGTTGTTTTCTATGGGTAATGAGGTAGCTAGGACAAACCTGCAATACAGAACGGTATGAGATGTAACAGACCCTTATGATGAACCTGTGATAAAGAAAGCTCTGGGTTCTAGATTGGGATTTCCTTCAGCATTTACAGCAGAACTAGATTGGGTCACAGATGGCATCAATGGCGTGCATGGCGTGTGTGTGTGTGTGTGTGTGTGTGTGTGTGTGTGTGTGTGTGTGTGTGTGTGTGTGTGTGTGTGTGTGTGTGTGTGTGTGTGTGTGTGTGTGTGTGTGTGTGTGTGTGTGTGTGTGTGTGCGTGTGCGTGCGTGCGTGCGAGGGTGCCTGTGTGTGTGTGTGTCAGAGTGCAGAATTTAAAATACAGTAAACCAAAAGGGATTCATGACCATTTGGGATGCATCCCACAGTGAAATACACTACTGATCATATCCATTTGAATACAGTAGAACTACGAAATTCAACCAGCCTAATGCCATTTACTTCCTCCACCACATAGAGTATGTACCTTCAACCTGAGAAACATTGACTCATTGTATTTCCCATCAAGAGACCATCGTCAGCCAATCCATGTGAATATCATTACCACTGAGGTACCGTACAACATGAAGTCAAATATCCTACACTATAACACGCCCCCATTCACTTCTATGGGGCTGTAGAGGAGCAGGTTGGGGTGCTTCAATATAGTCAAACATACCAACACAGTCGTAAAGGCTTCTCAACAGTTTTACCCCCCCACCCAAAGCCATAAGACTCCTGCACAGGTAATCAAATGGCTACCCATTATAATAACTATTATAATAATACGTATAATAATTATAATAATAATACTTATAATTATAATAATAATAGAATAATAGAGTAAACAATAAAATGATGAATAAAAACTACAAGAACTAATATAAGAGTTTAAGAATACGAGAATGCATGTATATACAGGTCAGTACCTTATTCAATGTCCAGGGCTACTGGAGTGGTTGGTTATACAGGTCAGTACCAGTACCTTATTCAATGTGCAGGGGTACTGGAGTGGTTGTATATACAGGTCAGTACCTTATTCAATGTGCAGGGGTCCTGGAGTGATTGTATATACAGGTCAGTACCTTATTCAATGTCCAGGGGTACTGGAGTGGTTGTATATACAGGTCAGTACCTTATTCAATGTGCAGGGGTCCTGGAGTGGTTGTATATACAGGTCAGTACCTTATTCAATGTCCAGGGGTCCTGGAGTGATTGAGGTGGGTTTATACATAAAAAGTGACTGGTAGTAGGATATACATGTAAACAAGGCTGATAAGTGATTAGTAGGAATATATAAAAACTTATGGTAATATTAATACTAATTGTAATATTTAGAAACTGAGCAAAAAAAAAGAAACGTCCTCTCACTGTCAACTGCGTTTATTTTCAGCACCACGCCATTGGATATTGGAGCAGGTGTTCCGCTAGCGCAAACTTAACATGTATAAATATTTGTAGGAGCATACAAGGATTCAACAACTGAGACATAAACTGAACAAGTTCCACAGACATGTGACTAACAGAAAATGAATAATGTGTCCCTGAACAAAGGGGGGGTCAAAATCAAAAGTAATAGTCAGTATCTGGTGTGGCCACCAGCTGCATTAAGTACTGAAGTGCATCTCCTCCTCATAGACTGCACCAGATTTGCCAGTTCTTGCTGTGAGATGTTACCCCACTCTTCTACCAAGGCACCTGCAAGTTGCCGGACATTTCTGGGAGGAATGGCCCTAGCCCTCACCCTCCGATCCAAAAGGTCCCAGACATGCTCAATGGGATTGAGATCCGGGCTCTTCGCTGGCCATGGCAGAACACTGACATTCCTGTCTTGCAGGAAATCACACACAGAACGAGCAGTATGGCTGGTGGGATTGTCATGCTGGAGGGTCATGTCAGCATGAGCCTGCAGGAAGGTAACCACATGAGGGAGGAGGGTGTCTTCCCTGTAACACACAGGGTTGAGATTGCCTGCAATGACAACAAACTCAGTCCGATGATGCTGTGACACACCGCCCCAGACCATGGCAGACCCTCCACCTCCAAATCGATCCCGCTCCAGAGTACAAGCCTCTGTGTTTTTTTTGCCAGTCCTGTCTGGTCCAGCGACTGTGGGTTTGTGCCCATAGACGACGTTGTTGCCGGTGATGTCTGGTGAGGACCTGCCTTACAACAGGCCTACAAGTCGTCAGTCCAGCCTCTCTCAGCCTATTGCGGACAGTCTGAGCAGTGATGGAGGGATTGTGCATTCCTGGTGTAACTCGGGCAGTTGTTGTTGCCATCCTGTACCTGTCCTGCAGGTGTGATGTTCGGGTGTACCCGAACCTGTGCAGGTGTTGTTACACGTGGTCTGCCACTGCGAGGACGATCAGCTCTCCGTCCTGTCTTCCTGTAGAGCTGTCTTAGGCATCTCACAGTACAGACATTACAATTTATTTCCCTGGCCACATCTGCAGTCCTCATGCCTCCTTGCAGCATGCCTCAGGCATCTTTCTTTTGGTGTTTTTCAGAGTCAGTAGAAAGTCCTCTTTAGTGTCCTAAGTTTTGATAACTGTGACCTTAATTGCCTACCGTTGTAAGCTGTTAGTGTCTTAACGACCGTTCCACAGGTGCATGTTCATTAACTGTTTATAGTTCATTGAACAAGCATGGGAAACAGTGTTTAAACCCTTTACAATGAAGATCTGTGAAGTTATTTGGATTTTTACGAATTATCTTTGAAAGACAGGAGTAATAGTGACCAGCAGCAGGATAAATAAATAGATACTAATGGTAATGTCAACCAATAATCAATGAACAGCAGCGTAGGTGTGAGGGGGGTGTGTGGCTTAATGAGTAATGAGTGTGTGTGAGAAAGAGTGTGTTCGTGAGTGTGTGTGAGTGTGTGATGTGTGTGTGGTGTGTGTGTGTGTGTGTGTGAGCGAGTGAGTAAGTGTGACAGTGAAGGTGTGTGTGTGTGTGTGTGTGTGTGTGTGGAGCGAGTGAGTAAGTGTGACAGTGAAGGTGTGTGTGTGTGTGTGTGTGTGAGCGAGTGAGTAAGAGTGACAGTGAAGGTGTGTGTGTGTGTGTGTGAGAGGGTAGACTCCTGTGGATGGGTGTAGAGTCAGTGTGGATAGTCTGTGGGGGAGGGAGAACCAGTATTTGTATTTGCCATTTAATAGATTTATGGCCAGGGGATAGAAGTGGTTTACTAGTCTGTTTTTCTTAGCCTTGATGCGACGGTGCCGCCTGATGGCCTGGAGTGTGGACAACAGTCCATGTCTCGGGTGGCTGGAATCTTTGGCAATTTGTGGGGCCTGTCTCAGACACCACCTGGCCTGTACTTTAAAAGTTAACAGACCACATTGGGGTTGAGCTTTACTGATGTGATGCTGTTGTGTGTGTCTGTGTGTGATGTGTGTGTCTGTGTGTCTGTCTGTGTCTCTGTGTCGCTGTGTCTCTGTGTGTGTCTGTGTGTCTATGTGTCTGTGTGTCTGTGTGTGATGTGTGTGTCTGTGTGTCTGTGTGTGTGTGTGTGTGTCTGTGTCTGTCTGTGTGTGTGTCTGTGTCTGTCTGTGTCTCTGTGTCGCTGTGTCTGTGTGTCTGTGTCTCTGTGTGTGTGTGTGTCTGTGTGTGTGTGTGTGTGTGTGTGTGTGTCTGTGTGTGTCTCTATGTGAATAATTAACATATTCGACCAGAACATGCCGGTGTGTGAAGGGGTTCCAGCTGAATATGTTACAAACGGTTTAAAACCACCAGACCAGAGAACGTTAGGATGTGGGTCCACACTGATATAGTTAAGAAATGTAAATCTCCAGAGACCAGTACATTGCCGGGTTACTATGGGCATGTAAAATGGTTCTAGCTCTACATTAGACCAGCATGACTGACAGCGTGAGTTGAAAAGTACGGAAATGTTTAGACTCCCCTAGACCAGTATACGTGCAACGCGAGCTGAATACATTACAAATGGTCAGGAACTCTCGACGAGTGACGAAGATAAAGGCCACACATTCACAGTCTGCAGCTGTATATGTAAAATAGAAACGAAGATGAGAGACAAAGAACAATTTCCTCTCACCACTCTATTCTAACAAACAAGAGCCTGCTGAACAAGCTACAACTGCGAAAGACTTTAAACTCTGGTGGACAAACCAGAGACTTCTGTCGAATTACTCCCTAAGACTGAATAAGACTCCCTAAGATTTCAACAGAGAGACAACAAAGACGTACAAGCGTAAATATGTGTTGAATTTCTAAAATCGTAATGAGCGGTTATTAGGGTGCAAAGAATCCATATTTACGATGAGCGTATTTTCCACATGTATGTACAATAAGCTCACTCTCTGTCTCTCCCACTCTGTCTTTCCCGCTCGTTATCTGTCCCTAACCCTTTCCATTCTCTACCAAGCCGACATATTGGGTTAGTCCACTAGGGACCTTTCATTGCGTTGTGTAGTAATCAATGCGTAAACTATCCTGTTCATGTGTGTATGTAATTCTGTGTGATTATTTAGTTAGTTAGTAAATAAATAATTAAGCCAATTTGTATATCGCTGATTCATCATTTATGCTAGGGTTCGTGCAGATATCCAAGAGTTTTGCGACATTCAGAATGAGACTGATAGAAGGTAACAATTAATTAGATCTTTATATTTTAAGAGTTCATTCGGAAAACGGTAACCGTAACTTTTTCTGTGGTGCCCCAAGATTTCTAATGAGTTCATTGTTACAGGATTAATATAATCCTCATAATAATTAAACATATTTCATTGATTTGATAAAATAATCATCATCACAATTAATGATAGTAAAGACACAACACAGGCAAAACCAGTAGATACCAGGCAATACCAGTAGACACCAGGTGATACCAGTAGATACCAGGTGAAACCAGGTGAAACCAGGTGATACCAGGAGATACTAGGTGATACCAGGTGATACCAGGTGATACCAGTAGATACCAGGAGATACTAGGTGATACCAGTAGATACCAGGTGATACCAGTAGATACCAGCTGATACCAGGTGATACCAGTAGATACCAGGATATACCAGGTGATACCAGTAGATACCAGGCAATACTAGTAGATACCAGGCAATACTAGTAGATACAGGCAATACCAGTAGATACCAATAGATACCAGATGATACCAGGCAATACTAGTAGATACCAGGCAATACCAGTAGATACCACGCAATACCAATTGATACCAGGCAATACTAGTAGATACCAGTAGACATCTGTAGATACCAGTAGATACCAGGCAATAACTGTAGATAACATCGATACCAGTAGACACCTGTAGATACTAGTAGATACCAGGATATACCAGGAGATACCAGGAGATACCAGGCGATACCAAGTGATACCAGTAGATACCAGTAGACCCCTGTAGATACCAGTAGATACCAGGAGATACCAGGTGATACCAGGCGATACCAGTAGATACCAGGCAATAACAGTAGATACCAGTAGACACCAGGTGATACCAGGTGATACCAGGAGATAACAATAGATAACAGGTGATACATGCAAATGCCAGTAGATACCAGTAGATACCAGTAGACACCAGGTGATACCAGGAGATAACAATAGAAAACAGGTGATACATGTAAATGCCAGTAGATAACAGGAGATACCAGGAGACACCAATAGATACCAGGTGATACCAGTAGATACCAGGCAATACCAATAGATACCAGTAGATACCAGGCAATACCAATAGATACCAGGAGATACCAGGCGATATCAGTAGGTACCAGACGATAGCAGTAGATACCAGGAGATTCCAGTATCAGTGGTACCAGTTCTCTCACTTGATGGTCAGTCTACAGTGTCTGTTGAGTTACGCTGTGAGTCCATCTCATCTCTAGAGCATTCCCAGAGTTAGTTAGACAGTTAGGCCTACTCAGCTGAGAGCTTTCCCTGAGTCAGTTAGACAGTAAGTTAAGACCCCCTGAAATGGACAAAAATGAATGGGAACATATTAAAACCGTACGAAACATATACACAATGTACAATACCACTCAAATGGACGACATTTCATTCAAAGCTTATTGCAAATGTCATATGGCAAATGCCAAGTGTCACACAGCAAAAATCCAATAGATGGCGAGTGCGCTCCACAGTAAATTGTCATTTTGCAAATGCACATCAAGTCAAGATCCAAGGGTCAAATTTTGAAAATGTGAAAAAGAATTCTAAAACTTATCACCCCCTTAAAAAGTGCTTTCTGGACTGTTTTTTGAAATTCTTCGATTTGTTTTGGCAATTATACATGTATAAGAACTGTATGAACATACTTTTGTCATATTTTATTGTCATATTTCTTAAAAATTTGTCCATAAGGCATATGTCAAAAGTCAAAGTCAAAAGTCAGTGAACCATGGCCAAATGCCATAAGAAATGTCCAAATGCAATATGAAAGTAGTGAAAGTGCCAAATCAGGATGTTATGTCCATTTGCCATGTACGATCATAGGAAGTCGATTTCCAAACCTAAAAGTCAGTGAACCATATCCAAATGGCATTTATACTGCCCAAATGATATATAGCACTATGTTAAGCCATGAATCAACCTAGATTATCTATTTGTCATGTATGATGAGGTAGAAGTGGGACTCTGTTGTTTTTTAATGATTTTTTGAAAAACGTCAAAATAACTAGGGGCTATTGGATGGGCACGGGTGGGGGGTGCTCACTACCCAACCGTAGACCCCTTGCACCCCCCTAAAGGCATTAAAAACAATTTTCAAAATGTGCTCCTGGTAACCCATTCCAATCACCAGGCTGTCCATTTGCAATATGTTTCAATGGGCATTTACCATCATGAATTTGACATGCTCAAAAATACTGTAGGAATGCGAAATTGACTGGCCCGATGAACTCGGGATGGCCGGGCAGTGATTCTGGATCCTCTCCATCACTTGTTGCTGTTGATTTCAGAATGTTAATTTGGTGATGGTCTATCACTGTTTAAACATATTGCAAATGGACAAAAAGTCAGCCAGCAAGCCACCGTCCATCAGTCAATTAGATATCATTCTGACACCAAACTGATACAAACTGACACCAAACCCACTTTTTCCAACTCGTTTAGAAGCCAACTATCACATATTTCAGAACAGGCCCAAAATTCACAGCGCCTTCTGTTTAAACCATAATAAAAACATAAAACACATAGTTACGTTCTAGCTGTGGGTACAGTTCTGACATTATGTGTAGGCCTAGCTGAGGCGACCCTGAATCCCAAGTTTCGGCTCAATAGGTCATTTGGAGCCCGAGCAGCGACCTTAATTGGTGCTGAAAATCCACATTTTCCGGGCATTGCTACGGGGTCTTTGAATGAGCTATCAGACAGAAATGTTAGGGTCCGTCTCTATGGGCTGAGGCGGTTTCAATGCACCTAGTCTTGTGACTCTGGGACTTTTCTAAATGTCGTCATTTTCGTGATGGTCAAAATGAATTGAAGTTATAGCAAATGTAGGTGGCTGTTTCTCTGTCTGAGAACCTTCTAGAGCCACATAACTCACCATGCACTATCGACTTAAGCTCTAGAATAGGTTTCTAAAGTTTCAGAGCTCTAAGTCTGATGGTTCTTTGATAGTTCGAACAAAGGTAACTATTACAGGGTCTGTGTGTCTGTAAGCCCCACACTATGTCACTCCATCCTTGCTGTGTGTGTGTGTGAGCTTTTCTTGGAAATCTGATGGGGGAAATGACTGATTTACAGTTCATGAGGGTTACCTAGTTACACATATGAAGTTTTGGAAAGATGTGACTTTTTAACCCTTCGAAACAGCCCCTGTGACCCCAATTAAAGGCACTTCCGGTTGGCACAGGAAGCTTAAAGTAAACACATATCCTCATTTGGTTAGACTTGTACAGAATCCTGAGTTTAAAGTCTTTACATTAACCTCTTGGGGCTAGGTGGGACGCTAGCGTGCCACCCGTGGTGCACTCCATCAACAGCAGGTGCATTTCAAGAGCGGCAAATTTGAATCCAAATAAATGTCAAAATTCAAATTTTTCAAAAATACAACTATTTTACACCATTTGAAAGATAAACATCTCCTTAATCTAACCACGTTTTACGATTTCAAAAAGGTTTTACGGCAAAAGCATAAATTTAGAGTATGTTAGGACAGTACATTTACAAGAGTTGTGTGTAATGTTTTGTCAAGTCAAAGACAGGGTCACCAAAACCATAAAACCAGCTAAAATGATGCACTAACCTTTTACAATCTCCATCAGATGACACTCCTAGGACATTATGTTAGACAATGCATGCATTTTTAGTTCTATCAAGTTCATATTTATATCCAAAAACAGCGTTTTACTATGGCATTGATGTTGAGGAAATCGTTTCCTCCAATAACCGGCAGTCAAGTCAGCGTCACAAATTAAATAATTAAAATTAGAAAACATTGGTAAAATATTATATTGTCATTTAAAGAATTATAGATTTACATCTCTTGAACGCAATCAACTTGCCAGATTTAAAAATAACCTTACTGGGAAATCACACTTTGCAATAATCTGAGCACTGCGCCCAGAAAAATACGCGTTGCGATACAGACTAGACGTCATGTTGGGGAGATCTAAAATCGAAAATACTATGTAAATAATCCATTACCTTTGATTCTCTTCATCAGATGTCACTTCCAGGTATCACAGGTCCATAACGAATGTAGTTTTGTTCAAAAAGCTCATCATTTATGTCCAAAAATCTCCGTCTCGTTAGCACATGATGTAAGCCAGCCGGACTTCTCGTCATGAACGAGGGGAAAAAAATATATTTCCGTTCGTTCAAACATGTCAAACGTTGTATAGCATAAATCATTAGGGCCTTTTTAACCAGAACATGAATAATATTCAAGGTGGACGAATGCATACTCTTTTATAACGTATTGGAACGAGGGTACCCAACATGAACTCGCGCCAGGTGTCTAATGGGACATCACCGTTCCATGGCTCTTGTTCGGTCAGATCTCCCTCCAGAAGACTCAAAACACTTTGTAAAGGCTGGTGACATCTAGTGGAAGCAATAGGAAGTGCCAAAATATTCCTAAACCCCTGTGTTTTTCAATGGGATAGGTTTAAAGTCTATACAACACATCAGGTATCCACTTCCTGTCAGAAAATGTCTCAGGGTTTTGCCTGCCAAATGAGTTCTGTTATACTCACAGACACCATTCAAACAGTTTTGGAAACTTTAGAGTGTTTTCTATCCATATATAATAAGTATATGCATATTCTAGTTACTGGGTAGGATTAGTAACCAGATTAAATCGGGTACATTTTTTTATCCAGACGTGCAAATGCTGCCCCCCTAGACCCAACAGGTTAAGAACTGACTGATTTACAAAGGGTTGAATACAGTGATTTTCACAAACTGCAGGTTGGGTATATCAAAACACCTTTAGGGTGAATTTAACCACTTCCGGTTGCTCCAGGAAGCTTAGAATCGACACAAGTAGACCTCATAGTGGCCTGATGGATTGTCATCGAAGACAGGTTCATAAGGCATTCATAACCCACATAGGCTTCAGGTTGAATTTAGGGGGAGCAGGCAATGTATTCCTATGGGGAGAGAAGTCATTGCAAACTGTTTGATGTAAACACCCTGTTTTCACTGTTAAGGGTTAATACCACACAGTCAAGGTTAGGCTTTCACAGATCGGGAGGACCTCAGGAACGTTCCTGAGGTTGAATTGTGCTTCTAACCCCGCTATCACCCAAAAGCACCTGAAATTTAGGGCCAGGCTTCATTTTGGGCCTACTTTTTTTCACGGTAGCTGCGCTCAGACCGAGCGAGCTACGGTCAAGCGGGGCATCTCGTTGAACTCGGCACAGC
Organism: Salmo salar; assembly: GCF_905237065.1. NCBI lineage: Eukaryota > Metazoa > Chordata > Actinopteri > Salmoniformes > Salmonidae > Salmo > Salmo salar. The sequence goes on from NW_025547560.1 coordinate 27,121, forward strand.
CTAGAGATTATGGTGATGCCATTGCAGGCTCTGTGTGTCTTTAAGACCCGCACTGTGTCACTCCATCCTTTCTTTGTGTGTGTGTGAGAGAGAGAGAGCTTTTCTTTGACATCTGTTGGGAGAAATGACTGATTTCTACTGCATCATTGATTGTATGTTGTTTTACTCCATGTGTAACTCTGTGTTTTTGTATGTTGTCGAACTGCTTTGCTTTATCTTGGCCAGGTCGCAATTGTAAATGAGAACTTGTTCTCAACTTACCTACCTGGTTAAATAAAGGTGAAATAAATAAATACAAAATTTACAGATCATGAGGGTTGCCTAATCACACATATGATGTTTTGAAAAGATCTGACCTTTTTAACCTCTTAGGGCTAGGGGGCAGTATTTACACCGCCGGATAAAAAACGTACCCGATTTAATCTCGTTACTACTCCTACCCAGTAACTAGAATATGCATATACTTATTAGATATGGATAGAAAACACCCTAAAGTTTCTAAAACTGTTTGAATGGTGTCTGTGAGTATAACAGAACTCATATGGCAGGCAAAAACCTGAGAGATTCCTTTACAGGAAGTGGCCTGTCTGACCATTTATTGGCTTTCTTTGACATCTCTTTCCAAAACAAAGGATCTCTGCGGTAACGTGACACTTCCCACGGCTCCCATAGGCTCTCAGAGCCCGGGAAAAAGCTGAATGTCGTCATTCCAGCCCCAGGCTGAAACACATTATCGCCTTTGTCAAGTGGCCGATCAGGGGACAGTGGGCTTAGGCGTGTGCACTGGTCGCCCCCGTCTTTCTTTTTTTCCCTCTATTTACCGAAACGTAGATTCCCGGTCGGAATATTATCGCTTTTTTACGAGATAAATTGCATAAAAATGGATTTTAAACAGCGGTTGACATGCTTCGAAGTACGGTAATGGAATAATTCGAAATTTTTTGTCACGAAATGCGCCATGCTCGTAACCCTGATTTACCATTTCGGATAGTGTCTAGAACGCACGAACAAAACGCCGCTGTTTGGATATAACGATGGATTATTTGGGACCAAACCAACATTTGTTATTGAAGTAGAAGTCCTGGGAGTGCATTCTGACGAAGAACAGCAAAGGTAATAACATTTTTGTTATAGTAAATCTGATTTTGGTAAAGGCTAAACTTGCTGGGTGTCTAAATAGCTAGCCCGTGATGGCTGGGCTATGTACTTAGAATATTGCAAAATGTGCTTTCACCAAAAAGCTATTTTAAAATCGGACATATTGAGTGCATAGAGGAGTTATGTATCTATAATTCTTAAAATAATTGTTATACTTTTTGTGAACGTTTATCGTGAGTAATTTAGTAAATTGTTAGTAAATTCCCCGGAAGTTTGCGGGGGGTATGCTAGTTCTGAACGTCACATTCTAATGTAAAAAGCTGTTTTTTGATATAAATATGAACTTGATTGAACAAAACATGCATGTATTGTATAACATAATGTCCCAGGGTTGTCATCTGATGAAGATCATCAAAGGTTAGTGCTGCATTTAGCTGTTGTTTGGGTTTATGTGACATTATATGCTAGCTTGAAAATGGGTGTCTGATTATTTCTGGCTGGGTACTCTGCTGACATAATCTAATGTTTTGCTTTCGTTGTAAAGCCTTTTTGAAATCGGACAGTGTGGTTAGATAAAGGAGAGTCTTGTCTTTAAAATGGTGTAAAATAGTTATATGTTTGAGAAATTGATGTAATAGCATTTTTAAGGTATTTGAATATCGCGCCACAGGATTAGACTGGCTGTTGCGTAGGTGGGACGATTTGGTGCCACCTACCCTGGAGAGGTTAACCCTTCCAAACAGCCACTCTGACCCCAATGTAAGTCGGGGGTAGGCTCTTACAGAATTTTGAGTTCTAAGTCTTTACGTTAAGAACTGACTGATTTACAGAGGGTTGAATGAGTGTGTGTAATTTCAGAAAATCACAGAAAATCACAGAAATCTCACAGAGCTCCAAAACCCACCTTAACGGATTCGTCTGAACACGCTGCAACTGGATCTGTAACTTTTTTGAAAAAAAAACACATTTCTTTGACCATCACCAATTGTACATTGTACGATTTCTCTTAAATTACGATAGATAAATGTCTGGTTCTTTTTTCCTGACACCGTAGGTTCATGTACTTTGACGTGAAGCGGTCAAATTAGCGTTCTATTTTAGTTTTTGACCTTTAATCCCAGACAAATGGCCTTAACTCAAAAAGCATTGAGGCCTCGATGCCATCTTGTTTCTGGGCTAACAGCCCATTAGTCCAAACCTATGCTCGCCAAGTTTCGTCTTTGAAGTCTTTTCCGTTTAGGAGAAATGGCCATGTCGTGATTGGGGATGTTTAGTACATTTGCAATAAGATTCCATTCGCCAAAATCTTGAAAATTTTATAAAACGGAAACCGAATGTCTGAGAGACTTCGTTCGAATACTTCCCGGAAGATCTGACCCAGGTGCACAGCCCACCGCCGTCGGCAAATTTTAGAAACATTCGCGGATGTCTAGTAAGGGACCGTACATTTGCAATATGGAGATTCTCATCGATCATACAGCAAATGCCGAAAAGTGCCCTTCATGTATGTTAGGCCTGCTCAGCTCAGAGCCTTCCCAGAGTCAGTTAGACAGTTAGGACTACTCAGCTCAGAGCCTTCCCAGAGTATACACGTAGACAGTGTGTTTGTAGGAGAGACAGCAAGTCTCAGACAGTAATCGAGCTAGGTCCTACCTTGTCATGGTTATCTTTGACCCAGCTTTTTACTGTCTCCAGGGCAATCTTAGCCACAGGCTCATTAGGGAAACCTGGAGGAGAGAGAGAGAGACATATAGAGAGAGATAAAGAGAGAGATAGAGAGAGACATAAAGAGACATATATATATAGAGAGAGAGAGAGAGAGAGACATAAAGAGAGAGAGAGACATAAAGAGAGAGAGAGACATAAAGAGAGAGAGAGACATAGAGAGAGAGACATAAAGAGAGAGAGAGAGACATAAAGAGAGAGAGAGAGACATAAAGAGAGAGAGAGAGAGACATAAAGAGAGAGAGAGAGAGCATAAAGAGAGAGAGAGACACATAAAGAGAGAGAGAGAGAGAGACATAAAGAGACATATAGAGAGATAGAGAGACATAAAGAGACATATAAAGAGAGAGAGAGAGAGAGACATAAAGAGAGAGAGAGACACATAAAGAGAGAGAGAGAGAGAGAGACATAAAGAGACATATAGAGAGATAGAGAGACATAAAGAGACATATAGAGAGAGATAGAGAGAGAGAGACATGAAGAGAGAGAGAGACATAGAGAGAGAGACATAAAGAGAGAGAGAGAGAGACATAAAGAGAAAGAGAGAGAGAGACATAAAGAGAGAGAGAGAGAGACATATAGAGAGAGAGAGAGAGACATGAAGAGAGAGAGAGACATGAAGAGAGAGAGAGACATAAAGAGAGAGAGACATAAAGAGAAAGAGAGAGAGATACATATAAAGAGAGAGAGGTATAAAGAGAGACATATAGAGACATATAGATAGAGAGACATATAGATAGAGAGAGAGACATATAGATAGAGAGAGAGACATATAGAGACATAGAGAGAGAGAGACATAAAGAGAGAGAGACATAAAGAGAGAGAGAGAGACATAAAAAGAGAGAGACATATATATATATATATAGAGAGAGAGAGACATATATATATATATATATATATATATATATATATAGAGAGAGAGACATATATATATATAGAGAGACATATATATATAGAGAGGGAGACATATAGAGAGAGACATATATATAGAGAGAGAGACATAAAAGAGAGAGACATATATATATATAGAGAGAGACATATATATATATATATATAGAGAGAGAGACATATATATATATAGAGAGAGAGAGACATATATAGAGAGGGAGACATATAGAGAGAGAGACATATATATAGAGAGAGAGACATAAAAGAGAGAGACATATATATATATATAGAGAGAGACATATATATAGAGAGAGACATGTATATATAGAGAGAGACATATATATATATATATATATATATATATATATAGAGAGAAATATATATATAGAGAGGGAGACATATAGAGAGAGACATATATATATATATAGAGAGACATAAAAAGAGAGAGACATATATATATATATATAGAGAGAGAGACATATATATATATATAGAGAGAGACATATATATATATATATAGAGAGAGACACATATATATATATAGAGAGAAAGAGAGACATATATATATAGAGAGGGAGACATATAGAGAGAGAGACATATATATATATATATATATATAGAGAGAGAGAGAAAGAGAGACATATATATAGAGAGGGAGACATATAGAGAGAGACATATATATAGAGAGGGGGAGACATATAGAGAGAGAGACATATATATATATATATAGAGAGAGAAAGAGAGAAATATATATAGAGAGAGGAAGAGACACAGACAGAGAGAGAGAGACATAGAGAGAGAGACATATAGAGACATATAGACAGAGAGAGACATAAAAAGAGAGAGAGGGTGACATATAAAGAGAGAGAGACATATAGAGACATATAGATAGAGAGAGACATATAAAGAGAGAGAGAGAGACATATAAAGAGAGAGAGACATATAGAGACATATAGATAGAGAGTGACATACAAAGAGAGAGAGAGACATATAAAGAGAGAGAGAGAGACATAGAGAGAGAGACATATAGAGACATAGAGAGAGAGACATATAGAGAGAGAGAGAGAGACATAAAGAGAGAGAGACATAAAGAGCGAGGAAGAGACACAGACAGAGAGAGAGAGACATATAGAGCGAGGAAGAGACAGACAGAGAGAGAGGTCATGAGCAGATGAGCTCCTGCGTTTTTCAGCACTCTAAATCTACATTTTACCGTTAGATAAACTTGGATTTTTTGGCAGGGATATATACAGGATACTACCCTCCACAACATGACCTTCACTCCAAATCAAAACTCAAAACCTACAAACTGATGTTTGGACAGATATACGGAATTACCTTGAAGGCCCAAGCTATAAAGCAAATGCTATTACAAACAAACAGAAAACACCGTCCAACCTGAGCTGAACTGAGCGAGTAATGTTTAGTCTGAAACAGTATTTTATATTCAAAAGCCAACAAGAAAAATACATTACAATGACATATTTTACTGTATAAGAACTGAATGCTAAATTAAGGCTACCAAGCTTGCTAGGACAAATAGATACAACTTCAATTAGTCCAACAATGGCAGGAGAGTCAAACAGGCTACCCCAACCAAATGCAGAGGGATTTGAAGCTGCCTCCCGCTGTTCAGAGGTAATTAAAATACAGTACCCTCCTTATGTAAAAAATGATAAGGCAAGAAAAGAGTACAAAATGAAGCTCCTTATGGAAAACCAAGAGACTTTTTGCTGACTATTATAAAAACGAGAACAACTTAATCTTCCACACAGACCATCCCCTGGCGTGGCACAGTGCTAAATTAACATACTACCCCAGCACCTAGATCTTCTGCACAGAGTCTGCCAGACCTGGGCCCTGACAGTAAATCTCAGGATATTAGACCATATTTTCCTGGCCCACCACTCCACCATGGACTTGAACAGCCTTTACGACCAGGTCCACCAATACAAGGCAGCAGTGCTCACCTTCGCCCGGATCCTAAAGGACATCAATCTCAGACGCAGCCCCAACACTTCACACAGCACCAACAGATCAATAGACACCGCTCCCAGACCTGCAGGACCCCCCCTCTCGGATCTACACAAGAGGACCTACATCCAGACCACAACACCACCAGCCACAAACACACCACCACCCCAACCAATCAACACCCGCCCAAGTCAACCATGCCCACACCCCATTTAGGCCCCCTCAGATCAGACGTATGCCCCTCCTTCCCACCCCGTGCCCCCACTCCCGCAAAGAGGGCGTCAACATGGAAGTCACACATAGGCCCAGGCCGTGAGCAGGCAAACAGGCCCAACCCCCACTCTTACACTAGCACAAGCCAATGGAATGTACCAGATGCTCCAGCAGGCTCTGCTCACACTTACTGGCCTGGGGCCAAACTACACGACCAACAACATTGGACACTTTATGGAACACAAAGCCTTCACTACCTCATCCTGGAATATCCAAGGTCTGAGGTTATCTTCCTTTGACCTGAAGAGCAGGAACGTGGACTTCATCAAAGAAATTGGAAATACAGACATTGTCATCCTACAAGAAACATGGTATAGAGTAGACAGACCCACTGGTTGCCCTCTAGGTTACTGAGAGCTGGAAGTCCCATCCACCAAACTACCAGGTGTGAAACAGTGAAGGGACTCAGGGGGTATGCTAATTTGGTACAGAGCAGACCTTAGTCACTCTATTGAATGTATCAAAATAGGAACGTTTTACATTTGCCGAGGAAATGATCTTAACAGAGAAAAATGTCCTCCTGTGTGCTACCTATATCCCCCCTAATAGAATCCCCATACTTTAATGAAGACAGCTTCTCCATCCTGGAGGGGAAAATCAACCATTTCCAGGCCCAGGGACATGTACTAGTCTGTGGTGAAGTAAATGCCAGAACTGGACAAGAACCTGACCCCTCAGCCACACAGGGGGACAAACACCTGCCTGGAGGTGACAGCATTCCCTCCTCCATATACCCCCCTAGGCACAACTATGACACCATAACCAACAAAAACGGGTCACAACTCCTGCAGCTCTGTCGGACGCTGGGTGTGTACATAGTCAATGGTAGACTTTGAGGGGACTATTATGGTAGGTACACCTATAGCTCATCTTCTGGCAGTAGTACTGTAGACTACTTTATCACTGACCTCAACCCAGAGTCTCTCAGAGAATAGAAAGTCAAATGTCTACTGTTTGCTGATGATCTGGTGCTTCTGTCACCAATCAAGGAGGGCCTACAGCAGCACCTAGATCTTCTGCACAGATTCTGACAGACCTGGGCCCTGACAGTAAATCTCAGTAAGACCAAAATAATGGTTTAGCAAAAAAGGTCCAGTCTCCAGCACCACAGATACAAATTCCATCTAGACACCGTTGCCCTAGAACACACAAAGAACTATACAAACCTCGGCCTAAACATCAGCACCACAGGTAACTTCCAGAAAGCTGTGAACCATCTGAGAGACAAGGCAAGAAGGGCCTTCTATACCATCAAAAGGAACATCACATTTGACATTCTAATTAGGATCTGGCTAAAAATACTTGAACCAGTTATAGAACCCATTGCACTTGATGGTTGTGAGGTCTGGGGTCCGCTCACCAACCAAGAATTCACATAATGGGACAAACATCAAATTGAGACTGCATTCATAATTCTGCAAACATATCCTCTGTGTACAATGTAAAACACCAAATAATGCATGCAGAGCAGAATCAGGCCGATACCCGCTAATTATCAAAATCCAGAAAAGAGTCGTTCAATTCTACAACCACCTAAAAGGAAGCGATTTCCAAAGCTTCCACAACAAAGCCATCACCTACAGAGAGATGAACCTGGAGAAGAGTCCCTTAAGCAAGGTGGCCATGTGGCTCTGTTCACAAACACAAACAGACAGAGCCCCAGGACAGCAACACTGTTAAACCCAACCAAATCATGGGAAAACAAAAAGATATTTACTTGTCACATTGGAAAGAATTAACAAAAAACTGAGCAAACTAGAATGCTATTTGGCCCTAAACAGAGAGTACACAGTGGCAGAATACCTGACCACTTTGACTGACCCAAAATTAAGGAAAGCTTTGACTATGTACAGACTCAGTGAGCAGAGCCTTGCTATTAAGAAAGGCCACTGTTGGCAAACCTGGCTCTCAAGAGAAGACAGGCTATGTGCACACTGCCCACAAAATGAGGTGGAAACTGAACTGCACTTCATAACCTCCTGCCAAATAAATGTATGACCATATTAGAGACACATATTTCCCTCAGATTACACAGACCCACAATGAATTCGAAAACAAACCTGATTTTGATAAACTCCCATTTCTACTGGGTGAAATACCACAGTGTGCCATCACAGCAGCAAGATTTCATTTATATTGTTTAAATGAGGAGAGAGAGAGAGAGAGAGAGAGAGAGAGAGAGAGAGAGAGAGAGAGAGAGAGAGAGAGAGAGAGAGAGAGAGAGAGAGAGAGAGAGAGAGAGAGAGAGAGAGAGAGAGAGAGAGAGAGAGAGAGAGAGAGAGAGAGAGAGAGAGAGAGAGAGACCATATTTCTTTAGTGGGGGGGATGGGCTGGCATAACTCTTTTATCTCAAGCAGGCGTGTGCATGTGTGTGTGTGTGTATGCGTGTGTGTGTGCGTATGTGTGTGTGTACAGGGGTGCTGAATCTACAATTGTCTTATTAATCACCCAGGCTATGCCAGTACAGGAACAACAACCTCTGTGTTAACACAATGTATCGATCCATGTGTGTGTGTGTGAGTGTGTGGGGGTAGCATATGACCAGACCTCTACTCTGAGTCAGCTGTTTGGCAAAAGCAACAACAGAAAACTTCAGTTCAGTTTTCAGCAGTTTGGGTCTAGAGTGTCACCCCCTTTGAAGAGGGGGGATGACCGTGGCAGCTTTCAATCTTTGGGGATCTCAGACGATACGAAAGAGAGATTGAACAGGCTAGTAATAGGATATCAATGGGGTATAAATGTCAAATTCTAAAGGAATGTTGATTCTAGTAAGATTGTCTGGTAGGAGACTAGAGAAGCAATCCTCATTCAGCTTTTAATGTTTGACCAGCCACAATAGAGTTACAGCCATTACTAAAGGACCAGTGACAGCCTATTATAGCAACCTGGTCTGACAAGCTTTGTGTCATATTTACATTTACATTTACATTTAAGTCATTTAGCAGACGCTCTTATCCAGAGCGACTTACAAATTGGTGGAACAAACCACTTTACAATAGTGCATCTAAATCTTTTAAGGGGGGGGTTATCCTATCCCAGGTATTCCTTAAAGAGGTGGGGTTTCAGGTGTCTCCGGAAGGTGGTGATTGACTCCGCTGTCCTGGCGTCGTGAGGGAGCTTGTTCCACCATTGGGGTGCCAGAGCAGCGAACAGTTTTGACTGGGCTGAGCGGGAACTGTGCTTCCGCAGAGGTAGGGAGGCGAGCAGGCCAGAGGTGGATGAACGCAGTGCCCTTCTTTGGGTGTAGGGGAGGAGAGCGTTACGAGAGAGAGGATGGAGAGAGCGAGCGTTACGAGAGAGAGGGGGGAGAGCGAGCTTTATGAGAGAGAGGGGGAAGAGAGAGCGTTACGAGAGAGAGAGGGGAGAGAGAGCGTTACGAGAGAGAGAGGGGAGAGAGAGCGTTACGAGAGAGAGGGGAGAGAGAGCGTTACGAGAGAGAGGGGGAGAGAGAGCGTTACGAGAGAGAGGGGGAGAGAGAGCGTACGAGAGAGAGAGGGGAGAGAGAGCGTTACGAGAGAGAGGGGAGAGAGAGCGTTACGAGAGAGAGGGGGAGAGAGAGCGTTACGAGAGAGAGGGGGGAGAGAGAGCGTTACGAGAGAGAGGGGAGAGAGAGCGTTACAGAGAGAGGGGGAGAGAGAACGAGAGAGAGGGGGAGAGAGAGCATTACGAGAGAGAGGGGAGAGAGAGCGTTACGAGAGAGAGGGGAGAGAGCGTTACGAGAGAGAGGGGGAGAGAGCGTTACGAGAGAGGGGGAGAGAGCGTTACGAGAGAGAGGGGGAGAGAGCGTTACGAGAGAGAGGGGAGAGAGCGTTACGAGAGAGAGGGGAGAGAGCGTTACGAGAGAGGGGGAGAGAGCGTTACGAGAGAGAGGGGAGAGAGCGCACGAGAGAGAGGTGAGAGAGCGATACGAGAGAGAGGGGAGAGAGCGCTACGAGAGAGAGGGGGAGAGAGCGTTACGAGAGAGAGGGGGGGAGAGAGCGTTACGAGAGAGAGGGGGAGAGAGCGTTACGAGAGAGAGGGGGGGGGAGAGAGCGTTACGAGAGAGAGGGGGAGAGAGCGTTACGAGAGAGAGGGGGGAGAGCATTGAGGGAATAGGCGAGAGGAGAGAGATGAAAGAGGAAAGGAACGAGGGAGAGAAATAGAAGAGATGGGAAAGTGGGGGGAGAGAGAGAAAGAGTTAGAAAATAGGTGTGTAAGCGAGTCGGGCAGAGAGAAAGAGAGAAGGGGTGGAGATTAAGATCAGGAAGGAGAGGAAGGAAGGAAGAATGGTGAGAAAAAGAAAGGCAAATAGAAAAAGCAGTAGTGACTGAAGTAGAAGAGGCGGTTTGCAGAGAAACTAACATCTACATCTGCTGTCATGATCTACATCTGCTGTCCAGATTTACATCTGCTGTCATGATATATGTCTGCTGTCATGATATTTGTCTGCTGTCATGATATACATCTGCTGTCATGATATTCGTCTGCTGTCATGATATTCGTCTGCTGTCGTGATCTTCGTCTGCTGTCGCGATCTTTCAGAACAAAACTATTTTCATCTCTTCTCTTTTAATTTATTTATCTATCCTCTCTCTCTTTTTTTTATATCTCCTCTCCCATCTCTCATTGCTCTTCCCCTCCTTCGTTCTTCCTTCCGCCTCAGTCACCCCCCCTCCCCTCCCCCTCCTCCCCCATCCACGGTCTCTCCATCTTTGGCCGTACCGGCTCACTTCTGCTTAGTAGCAAGGGACGGCTGAAGTGTTGCTAATCCCAGCGCTGAGCTTCGCTCTCCTAAAACTCTAGGTCCTGGGAGATGAGGAGGCGAGAGGAGGCAGACGGGAGGATAGGAATGTGAGCTGAATACTTGCAGGCCTGAGAGGTTTCATTCTGTCTGTCTGTCTGTCTGTCTGTCTGTCTGTCTGTCTGTCTGTCTGTCTGTCTGTCTGTCTGTCTGTTGTCTGTCTGTCTGTCTGTCTGTCTGTCTGCTGTCGTCTGTAGTGAACTGCAACTAAACCGCTTGCTAACAACTCTATATTCTGAAGGCTTCAATGCCTTTCAAATATCATCTAATTCAGTGTAATTTAAACACAGATACATTTGTTATTGACATCAGCTGTTTTCCCTCCTTCTGACTACCCAGTTCCCCTTACGCAACTGTCACACGTACCACAGATTCACACGCACTCTCACAACCACACGCACGCATGCACGCAACACACAACACACACACACACACACACACAGAAAGAGAGAATAGACGAGAAAGCTAACAGGACTACGGTGGGATATAAACAGCAGCTTGTGAAGAGCACACAACAAGAGGGGTGTCAGGTGAATAAGTTAATAAATATTTAATGATATATTTATATACAGTATAATAATAAATCAATAATGTTGTATGTGGCAGGAGGCCCCATCTGTCTCCTCTCTTCTCAAGGCAAGGTTGTGGTGTTGATAAGAAGCATGATATCTTCAGGTGTGAGAACATAGTGCTCCGCTGACCAAAAGTAACGAGTGCATTTAATCTATTTAGAGCACAGTTTATACAAGTGCAGTATAGTTCTGAACGTCATCACTATTAATCATATAGCAGGGAATGAGAGAGAGACGGAAAGAGAGAAAGATGGAGAGATGGAGATAGAGAGAGAGAATGATCAGAGATATGAGAGAGAGAGAGAGAGAGAGAGAGAGAGAGAGAGAGAGAGAGAGAGAGAGAGAGAGAGAGAGAGGAGAGAGAGAGAGAGAGAGAGAGAGAGAGAGAGAGAGAGAGAGAGAGAGAGAGAGAGAGAGAGAGAGAGAGAGAGAGAGAGAGAGAGAGAGAGAGAGAGAGAGAGAGAGAGAGAGAGAGAGAGAGAGAGAGAGAGAGAGAGAGAGAGAGAGAGAGAGAGAGAGAGAGAGAGAGAGAGAGAGAGAGAGAGAGAGAGAGAGGTCAGGAAGGCTCGGAGCAGAACTCTGGCTGGTAGACAGCAGGGACGGCACCAAATCTCTCACACACACACAGAGCACATAAACACACACATACGTATGCAAACACACACAGACACCCAGATGCACATAAGCACAAACATACGCACACAAACACGCACACACACACACACACACACATTAACAAACACACACAAACACACACAAAAACACACACAAAAACACACAAACACACACACACACACACACAAACACACAAACAAGGTCAACAGCAGCAGTGCATTTAGAGATCTCTCTGATCATTTGTCTCACTCCCCCTGCCTCCCCTCCTCACAACAACACCCCCTGCCTCCCCTCCTCACAAGAACACCCCCTGCCTCCCCTCCTCACAACAGCACCCCGCCTCCCCCTCCTCACAACAACACCTTCCCTGCCTCCGCTTCTCTCCACAGCCAGCCCGAGCTCTCCACTGCCAGCCCGAGCTTCCACAGCCAGCCCGAGCTCTCCACAGCCAGCCCGAGCTCTCCACAGCCAGCCCGAGCCCACAGCCAGCCCGAGCCTCCACAGCCAGCCCGAGCCCCACTGCCAGCCCGAGCTCTCCACAGCCAGCCCGAGCTCTCGACAGCCAGCCCGAGCTCTCCACTGCCAGCCCGAGCCTCCACAGCCAGCCCGAGCCTCCACTGCCAGCCCGAGCCTCCACTGCCAGCCCGAGCCACTGCCAGCCCGGAGCTCTCCACAGCCAGCCCGAGCTCTCCACAGCCAGCCCGAGCTCTCCACTGCCAGCCCGAGCTCTCCACAGCCAGCCGAGCTCTCCACTGCCAGCCCGAGCTCCACCGCCAGCCCGAGTCTCCACTGCCAGCCCGAGCTTCCACAGCCAGCCCGAGCTCTCCAAGCTCCACGATTGTGTGATGCTACAGTCGTTCTTTTTACATAACTAGCCCATTCAAAATGACTTAACCAATCACAATGCAACGGTTGAAATGACAGGCTCTTCAAGCCTCCCGCATTTGTATAAAGAGTTTATTTGATTTATTGTTTAAATTGCTTCATTGGCATGACGAACAATGTACATATTTCCATATGCATACTTGGGAAATGATGAATGAACAACAGGGTATGAGTTTAGGTGAGGTAAACCCTCCCTTTTGAGAACAGCAAAAACAAGCAGAAATGACCTCAGCCAGCTTCATTCACCCTCAGTCCGTCTACAAAACACATTAGCCTGTTAGCTACAGTTGTAATGTATACCCAGTGTCACGGTTGTCGTAGGGAAAGTGGACCAAGACGCAGTGGGGAAATGTGCACTAATCTTTATTAAATGGACAAAAAGGTGAACCAAAACAACACGGACACAAAAACACAATGACTAATAACAGGTTGGTAAGGCACAAAGCTATACACAGCACAATCTCCCACAAATACTAAAACAAACACATACCTATTTATAGAACCCTCAATCAGAGGCAACGAGAAAACACCTCCTCAATTGAGGGTTCAACCCAATAAACTAAACATAGAAATACAAAGTACAGACTAAACATAGAAATACATTAACATAGAACAGTGCCTAAAACCCCGGAATAATAAATCAAACACACCACTAAACACACAACCACCCCGAACCACATAAAACAAATACCCCTGCCATGTCCTGACCAAACTACAATAACAAATAACCCCTATTACTGGTCAGGATGTGACACCAATGAAAGGTGGGAAATATGAGAAATGATTCACACTGACATGTAGCATCAGTGACTGTTCAGTCAGTTGTAAAAACTCTTTACATAGAAATCCTTTCTCAAATGATATAGAGTTCACTGTATTGCAAGGCATTACTAATCAAGCTCCGCACCGACAGTACAGATGATTGTATGATCACGTTCACATTAATAAGTCTTATTAATATCATGTAGTGGTAAAACAAGGGGGTAATGGGTAAACTATAATCTCCGGTGGGCCATTGAGATGAGACGAACAACCAGCAATATAAAGAAAAACGTAGGGACATTTTTTAAACTGCATTTTAACGTCGGCCTATAGGGAACACAGGCCAGTGGCGATGTTCCCATTGAAACAAATCGACTTATTTTTGTTCCTATTGAAACAAATCGACTTATTTTTTAAGTTCGTAAATTGTTCGATAAGATCAGTACAGATTTTCTCAGGGGACCCTACATAGGGCCCCAACCTAATTTGGCAACCACGAGTAACCACCTCTCAACTGCTTCCTCCCACATGCATTGCAGCCTGTCCCAGCTCACCACTGAGCACCCAGACTCTGTCTTTAGTATCCACACTTTTAAAGTTATTATGAAAACTTTCTAGACACTAGTTTTTTGCACCTGCTTAGGTTTTAAAATGTTAGCTTCTTACTTCATCCTTCTAGCTGGCTAATTACTACTAGCCAGGCTTCAACGTTACTGCACTAGAAGGCTCTGATGGCAGCTAGCGACCTGAATGACTGACATACAGTGCATTGCGCAAAATATTCAGAACCCTTGTTTTTTTCACATTTAGTGATGTTAAAATTGATGAAATTGCTGTTTTCCCAAATCTACACACAATACCCATAATGACAAAGCAAAAACGTTTTTTTTTAAATGTTTGCTGCAAAAACAGAAATATCACATTTACATAAGTATTCGAGACCATTTACTCAGCACTTTGTTGAAGCACTTTGGCAGAAATTATAGCCTCACATCTCCTTGGGCATGATGCTACAAGCTTGGCAAACCGTATATTGGGAGTTTCTCCCATTGTTCTCTGCAGATCCTGTCAATCTCTGTCAGGTTGGATGAGGAGTGTCGCTGCACAGCTATTTTCAGTTCTCTCCAGAGATGTTCGATCGGGTTCAAGTCTGGGCTCTGGCTGGCCACTCAAGGACATTCAGAGACTTGTCCCAAAACCACTCCTGTGTTGTCTTGGCTGTGCGCTTAGGCCGTTGTCCTGTTGGAGGGTGAACCCGCCCCAGTCTGAGGTCCTGAGCGCTCTGGAGCAGGTTTTCATCAAGCGATCTCTCTGTACTTTGTTCCATCTATCTTTCCCTTGATTCTGACTAGTCTCCCAGTTCCTGCGGCTGAAAAACATCCACACAGCATGATGCTGCCACCACCATGCTCATCGTTGGGATTAGGACAGGTTTCCTCCAGATGTGATGCTTGCATTCAGGCCAAATAATTCAATCTTGGTTCATCAGACCAGATGGTCTGAGTCCTTTAGGTGCCTACTGGCAAACTCCAAGCGTGCGCACATGCCTTGTACTGAGGAGTGGCTTCGGGTCACTAAGCCCACCTGGTAACCGAGCCTACATGGTTACTGAGCCTACATTATCATTGAGACCACATAGTCACCGAGCCTACATGGTCACCTGAGCCTACATGGTCACCGAGCCTACATGGTCACTGAGACTACATGGTCACTGAGCCCACATGGTCACCTGAACCTACATGGTCACTGAACCCTACATTATCACTGAGCCTACATGGTCACTGAACCTACATGGTCACTGAACCAGTCACTGAGACTACATGGTCACCGAGCCTACATGGTCATTGAGACTACATTATCACTGAGCCTACATGGTCACTGAGTCTACATAGTCACTGAGCCTCGCATGGTCAATGAGCCTACATTATCACTGAGTCTACATAGTCACTGAGCCAATGCATGGTCACTGAGCCTACATGGTCACTGTGCTTATATTATGTAATCACTGTTTGGGTTTACTACTCCCAGCGAGACCACCGCCACCACACACTTTGTCTCTCCCGCCCATATCCCTCCCTCCTGCCCATCCCGCCCCCTTTCAATTAAATGTCAGGAACTGTGAAAAACTGAGTTTAATGTGTTGGCTAAGGCGTATGTAAACTTCCGACTTCAACTGTAATACCTATCAAAAATAAGAAATATATATTCTGAAGTGTATGCTGACATGCTAATACTCTGTAGTGTGTTTTCACTAGTTCTGACTGACAATCTGGGTAATAGAATAGAGAGAAATCATGGTCGAATCAAGTCAGGATTACAACCTACAGTATAAGAGAGAAAAACCTCTTCCAGAATCGGCATAGTACTAGACCGAACCCACTAGAGGACAGAGCAGCAGCCCAGCCACCCAGGACAGAGACACGATTCGAGACACCACCAGGTGTCAAGTGCCACAAAGCCACACGAGACAAGCAGGCGGAGTAACTAGGGATAAATAGGGCAGGGCTGTGGGGGAGGGAGAGGGAGAGGGAGAGGGAGAGAGAGAGAGAGAGAGAGAGAGAGAGAGAGAGAGAGAGAGAGAGAGAGAGAGAGAGATGGAAATGGGTGAGAGAGAAAGACGGGTAAGAGAGAGAGAGTGTATGCGATAGAAGAGGAGAAAGAGATGGAGTTTTCAAAGTAGATAAAGCTCGGTGTCAGGAATGAAGAAGTATTTTTACATTTAGGTTACGGGGTAGACTAATGCTAGTGTTGAGTATAAAGCACACCGTGTAACTCTGTTAAATGGGCTAGAAGTCTTCCTGGTCCCTGAGTATAGGGCTGCATCACAAATGGTACCCAATTTCATTTGAAAGTATACTATCCTAAAGGAGAGACAGTAGGTAGTAGACAGTAGGTAGTAAACTTAGCCAGTAGATAGTAGACAGTAGAAAGTAGGTAGTAGACTGTAATAGTAGACAGTAGACAATAGTATAGGTAGTAGACAGCAGGTAGTAGACAGTAGGTAGTAGACAGTAGGCAGTAGACAGTATACAGTAGACAGTAGGCGAAGTAGACAGCAGACAGCAGACAGAGGCAGTAGACAGAGGTAGCAGACAGCAACAGTAGACAGTAGGTAGCAGACAGCAGACAGCAGACAGCAGGAGAGAAGAGGAGAAGACAGCAGACAGCAGGAGAGAACAGAAGAGACAGAGGACAGACAAGGAGCAGACAGCAAACAGCAGAAGAGAGCAGACAGAGGGCTGATAGAAAGCAGACAGCAGGAGCAGACACAGGCAGCAGACAGCAGACAGCAGGCAGCAGACAGCAGGAGAGAAGCAGGACAGCAGCAGCGGCAGGCAGCAGAAGAGGCAGAACACAAACAGGAGAGAAGCAAAGACGAGGGGGCAGACAAAGAGGACAGACAAGCAGAGAAGAAGAGACAGCAGCAGCAGACAGCAGAGCAGCAGCAGGCAGAAGAAGAGACAGCAGGCAGAGAGCAGACAGCAGACAGCAGACAGCAGGCAGCAGAGCAGGCAGTAGACAGCAGAGCAGCAGACAGCAGAAGCAGACAGCAGGCAGCAGAAGCAGAACAGAAGAAACAGAGGAGCAGACAGCAGACAGCAGACAGCAGACAGCAGCAGCAGACAGCAGGCACAGAAGAGAGAGGCAGCAGACAGAGGGAGACAGCAGAGAGACAGAGGAGCAGACAGCAGATAGACAGCAGGCAGCAGACAGAGAGCAAGCAGGAGCAGACAGAGGCAGCAGACAGAGTGCAGGAGCAGACAGCAGAAGCAGACAGCAGACAGCAGACAGCAGACAGCAGACAGCAGACAGCAGCAGAGACACAGGCACAGACAGAGGTGAGAACAGAAGAAGCAGAAGCGACAGAAGCAGAAGGACAGGGGCAGACAGAGAAGGAGCAGACAGCAGGCAGAGACAGAGGCAGCAGGCAGGCAGAGATTAGCAGGCAGAGACAGCAAGCAGCAGAGAAGCAGACAAGGCAGAGAAGCAGAGCAGACAGCAGACACAGGCAGCAGACAGCAGAAGCAGACAGCGGCAGCAGAAGCAGCAGACAAGCAGGCAGCAGACAGCAGGCAGAGACGAGAGGAGCAGAAGGCAGAAGCAGGCAGCAGACAGAGACAGCAGACAGCAGGCGCAGACAGCAGGAGCGACGAGGCAGCAGACACAGACAGCAAAGAGACGCGGCAGCAGACAGCAAAGCAGGCAGCAGACAGCAGGCAGCAGAAAGCAGAGAAGCAGGCAGCAGAAGCAGGCAGCAGACAGCAGACAGCAGACAGCAGACAGCAGGCAGCAGAGCAGGCAGCGACAGCAGGCAGCAGACAGCAGGAGCAGACAGAGACAGCAGACAGCAGGCAGCAGACACAAAGCAGGGAGTAGAAGCAGACAAGACAGCAGGAGAGACAGCAGGAGCAGACAGACAGAGCAGAGAAGAGCAGACAGCAGACGCAGGCAGAAGACAACAGGCAGCAGACAGCAGACAGCAGATGCAGCGAGACAGCAGGAGCAGAAGCAGGAGAGAGAGACAGAGGAGCAGACAGCAGGCAGAGACAGCAGACAGCAGGCAGCAGACAGCAGAGCAGACAGCAGGCAGAGACAGCAGACAGCAGACGGAGCAGCAGCAGACAGCAGGAGCAGATAGCAGCAGACAGCAGGCAGCAGACAGCAGGCAGCAGACAGCAGGCAGCAGACAGCAGACAGCAGGCAGCAGACAGCAGCAGGCAGCAGACAGAGACAGCAGACAGCAGGCAGCAGACGAGAAGGCAGCAGACAGCAGGCAGCAGACAGCAGGCAAGAAGCAGCAGCAGACAGCAGAGCAGAGGCGGCAGCAGAAGCAGACAGCAGACAGCAGACAGCAGGCAGCAGACAGCAGGAGCAGACAGCAGAAGCAGGCACAGAAGGACAGAGACAGCAGGCACAGACAGCAGAAAGGAGCAGACAGCAGGCAGCAGACAGCAGGCAGCAGACAGGCAGACAGCAGGCAGCAGACAGCAGGAGCAGACAGCAGACAGGCAGCAGACAGCAGGCAGAGACAGCAGCAGCAGGCAGCAGACAGCAGGAAGCACAGGCAGCAGACAGCAGGCAGAGACAGCAGGCAGAGACAGCAGACAGCAGACACAGAAGGCAGAAGCAGGCAGCAGAGCAGGCAGCAGACAGCAGACGCAGGCAGCAGACAGCAGACAGCAGACAGCAGACAGCAGGCAGCAGACAGCGAAGCAGGCAGCAGACAGCAGACAGCAGGCAGCAGACGAGGCAGCAGACAGCAGGAGCAGACAGCAGACAGCAGGCAGCAGACAGCAGGCAGCAGACAGCAGAAGCAGGCAGCAGACAGCAGGCAGCAGACAGCAGGCAGCAGACAGCAGACAGCAGAGCAGATTGCGGCAGACAGCAGGCAGCAGACACAGGCAGCAGACAGCAGGCAGAGACAGCAGGCAGCAGACAGCAGACAGCAGACGCAGAGAGACAGCAGGCAGCAGCAGACAGAGGCAGCAGACAGCAGGCAGCAGACAGCAGGCAGCAGACAGCAGAAGCAGGAGAGAAGAGAGCAGCAGACAGCAGACAGCAGGCAGCAGATGCAGACAGCAGGCAGCAGACAGCAGGCAGCAGGCAGCAGACAGCAGGCAGCAGACAGCAGACAGCAGGCAGAGACAGCAGACAGAGGCAGCAGACAGAGAAGCAGACAGCAGCAGACAGCAGACAGCAGGCAGCAGACAGCAGGCAGCAGACAGCGACAGCAGGCAGCAGACAGCAGGCAGCAGACAGCAGACAGCAGGCAGCAGACAGCAGGAGTTGCAGACAGCAGGCAGCAGACAGCAGGCAGCAGACAGCAGGCAGCAGACAGCAGACAGCAGACAGCAGGCAGAGACAGCAGGCAGCAGACAGGAAGACAGACAGCAGCAGACAGCAGCAGCAGACAGCAGCAGCAGAAGCAGGCAGCAGACAGCAGGCAGCAGACAGCAGGCAGCAGACTGCAGGCAGCAGACAGCAGACAGCAGGCAGCAGACAGCAGGCAGAGACAGCAGGCAGCAGACAGCAGACAGCAGGCAGCAGACATGCAGGCAGCAGACAGCAGGCAGCAGACAGCAGCAGCAGACAGCAGGCAGCAGACAGAGCAGCAGACAGCAGGCAGCAGACAGCAGACAGCAGACAGCAGGGCAGGCAGCAGACAGCAGCAGCAGACAGCAGCAGGCAGCAGACAGCAGGCAGCAGACAGCAGACAGCGGCAGCAGACAGCAGGCAGCAGACAGCAGGCAGCAGAAGCAGACAGCAGAGCAGACAGCAGGCGTAGACAGGGCAGCAGACAGCAGGCAGCAGACAGCAGACAGCAGGCAGCAGACAGCAGACAGCAGGCAGCAGACAGCAGGCAGCAGGCAGCAGACAGCAGGCAGCAGAGCAGTAGACGCAGGCAGCAGACAGCAGGCAGCAGACAGCAGGCAGCAGAAGCAGGCAGCAGACAGCAGGCAGCAGGCAGCAGACAGCAGGCAGCAGACGCAGGCAGCAGGCAGCAGACAGCAGGCAGCAGACAGCAGGCAGCAGACAGCAGGCAGCAGACAGCAGACAGCAGACAGCAGGCAGCAGACAGCAGGCAGCAGCAGCAGACAGCAGGAGCAGACACAGGCAGCAGACAGCAGACAGCAGGCAGCAGACAGCAGCAGCAGAAGCAGACGAGGCAGCAGACAGCAGGAGCAGACAGCAGGCAGCAGACAGAGACAGCAACAGAGCAGCGACAGCAGAGCAGACAGCAGGCAGCAGACAGAGGCAGCAGACAGCAGGAAGACAGCAGGCAGCAGACAGCAGACAGCAGGCAGCAGACAGCAGGCAGCAGACAGCAGGCAGCAGACAGCAGGCAGCAGACAGCAGACAGCAGGCAGCAGACAGCAGGCAGCAGACAGCAGGCAGCAGACAGAGACAGCAGGCAGCAGACAGCGGCAGCAGACAGCAGACAGCAGCAGCAGACAGCAGGCAGCAGACAGCAGGAGCAGACAGCAGCGCAGACAGAGGCAGCAGACAGCGCAGCAGACAGCAGACAGCAGGCAGCAGACAGCAGACAGCGGCAGCAGAGCGCAGACAGCAGCAGCAGACAGCAGGCAGCAGACAGCAGACAGCAGGCAGCAGACAGCAGGCAGCAGACAGCAGACGCAGGTGCAGGCAGCAGACAGCAGACAGCAGACAGCAGGCAGCAGACAGCAGGCAGCAGACAGCAGACAGCAGGCAGCAGACAGCAGGCAGCAGACAGCAGGCAGCAGATGCGCAGGCAGCAGACAGCAGGCAGCAGACAGCAGGCAGCAGACAGCAGGCAGCAGACAGCAGGCAGCAGACAGCAGGCAGCAGACCAGGCAGCAGACAGCAGACAGCAGGCAGCAGACGCAGCAGACAGCAGACAGCAGGAGCAGACAGCAGGCAGCAGACAGCAGGCAGCAGATTGCGGCAGCAGACAGCAGAGCGCAGACAGCAGGCAGCAGACTAGCAGGAGCAGACGCAGGCAGCAGACGCAGGAGCAGACAGCAGGAGAGCAGGCAGCAGACAGCAGGCAGCAGACAGCAGGCAGCAGACAGCAGGCAGCGACAGCAGGCAGCAGACAGCAGGCAGCAGACAGCAGGCAGCAGATTGCGCAGGCAGCAGACAGCAGACAGCAGCAGCAGACAGCAGACAGCAGACAGCAGGCAGCAGACAGCAGGCAGCAGACAGCAGACAGCAGGCAGCAGACAGCAGACAGCAGACAGCAGGCAGCAGACAGCAGGAGCAGACAGCAGACAGCAGGCAGCAGACAGCAGGCAGCAGACAGAGGCAGCAGACAGCAGGCAGCAGACAGCAGGCAGCAGACAGCAGACAGCAGGCAGCAGACAGCAGACAGCAGACAGCAGACAGCAGGCAGCAGACAGCAGGCAGCAGACGCAGCAGACAGCAGGCAGCAGACAGCAGGCAGCAGACAGCAGGCAGCAGACGCAGGCAGCAGACAGCAGACAGCAGGCAGCAGACAGCAGGCAGCAGACAGCAGGCAGCAGACAGCAGACAGCAGACAGCAGAGCAGGCAGCAGACAGCAGACAGCAGACAGCAGACAGCAGGCAGCAGACAGCAGAGCAGACAGCAGGAGCAGGCAGCAGACAGCAGGCAGCAGATTGCCAGCAGACAGAGCAGCAGACAGCAGGCAGCAGACAGCAGGCAGCAGACAGCAGGCAGCAGACTGCGGCAGCAGACAGCAGGCAGCAGACAGCAGGCAGCAGACGCAGACAGCAGACAGCAGACAGCAGACAGCAGGCAGCAGGCAGCAGAGCAGCAGACAGCAGACAGCAGACAGCAGGCAGCAGACAGCAGGCAGCAGACAGCAGACAGCAGGCAGCAGACAGCAGGCAGCAGACGCAGGCAGCAGACAGCAGACAGCAGGCAGCAGACAGCAGGCAGCAGACAGCAGACAGCAGGCAGACAGCAGGCAGCAGATCAGCAGGCAGCAGACAGCAGGCAGCAGACAGCAGACAGCAGGCAGCAGACAGCAGGCAGCAGACAGCGGCAGCAGACAGCAGCGCAGGCAGACGCAGAGCAGGCAGCAGACAGCAGACAGCAGGCAGCAGACAGCAGGCAGCAGACAGCAGGCAGCAGATTGCAGCAGACAGCAGGCAGCAGAGCAGGCAGCAGACAGCAGGCAGCAGAGGCAGGCAGCAGACAGCAGGCAGCAGACTGCGCAGACAGCAGGCAGCAGACAGCAGACAGCAGACAGCAGACAGCAGGCAGCAACAGCAGACAGCAGGCAGCAGACAGCAGGCAGCAGACAGCAGACAGCAGACAGCAGACAGCAGACAGCAGGCAGCAGACAGCAGACAGCAGGCAGCAGACAGCAGGCAGCAGACAGCGGCAGAGACGCAGGCAGCAGGCAGCAGACAGCAGGCAGCAGAAGCAGGAGCAGACAGCAGGCAGCAGACAGCAGACAGCAAGCAGAAGAGGCAGCAGACAGCAGACAGCAGGCAGCAGACAGCAGGCAGCAGACGCAGACAGCAGGCAGCAGACAGCAGGAGCAGACAGCAGACAGCAGGCAGCAGACAGCAGACGCAGGCAGCAGACAGCAGGCAGCAGACAGCAGACAGCAGACAGCAGGCGCAGACAGCAGACGCAGGCAGCAGACAGCAGGCAGCAGACAGCAGACAGCAGGCAGCAGACAGCAGGCAGCAGACAGCAGGCAGCAGACACAGCAGGAGCAGACAGCAGGCGCAGACAGCAGGCAGCAGAGCAGCAGCAGACAGCAGACAGCAGACAGCAGAGCAGCAGCAGACAGCAGCAGCAGACAGCAGGCAGCAGACGCAGACAGCGCAGCAGACAGCAGGCAGCAGACAGCAGGCAGCAGACAGCAGACAGCGGCAGCAGACAGCAGGCAGCAGACAGCAGACAGCAGGCAGCAGACGCAGGCAGCAGAGCAGCAGACAGCAGACAGCAGACAGCAGGCAGCAGACAGCAGGCAGCAGACAGCAGGCAGCAGACAGCAGACAGCAGGAAGACAGCAGAAGCAGACAGCAGGCAGCAGACAGAGGCAGCAGAAGCAGGCAGCAGACAGCAGGCAGCAGACAGCAGGCAGCAGACAGCAGACAGCAGGCAGCAGATTGCAGGCAGCAGACAGCAGACAGCAGGCAGAGACAGCGGCAGCAGACAGCAGGCAGCAGACAGCAGGCAGCAGGCAGCAGAGCAGACAGCAGGCAGCAGACAGCAGGCAGCAGATTGCAGCAGACAGCAGACAGCAGGCAGCAGACAGCGGAGCAGACAGCAGAGGCAGACAGCAGACAGCAGGCAGCAGATTGCGGCAGCAGCGCAGCAGACAGCAGGCAGCAGACAGAGGCAGCAGACAGCAGACAGCAGGCAGCAGACAGCAGCAGACAGCAGACAGCAGGCACAGACAGCAGACGCAGGCAGCAGACAGCAGGCAGCAGACAGCAGGCAGCAGACAGCAGGCAGCAGACAGCAGACGAAGGCAGCAGACAGCAGGCAGCAGACAGCAGGCAGCAGAAGCAGGCAGCAGACAGCAGCAGCAGACAGCAGACGCAGGCAGCAGACGAGCAGGCAGCAGACAGCAGACAGCAGGCAGCAGACAGCAGACGCAGAAGCAGGCAGCAGACAGCAGGCAGCAGACGGCAGGCAGCAGACAGCAGACGCAGACAGCGGCAGCAGACAGCAGACAGCAGGCAGCAGACAGCAGGCAGCAGAAGCAGACAGCAGGCAGCAGACAGCAGACAGCAGGCAGCAGACCGGCAGCAGACAGCAGGCAGCAGACAGCAGGCAGCAGATTGCAGACAGCAGGCAGCAGACAGCGAGGCAGCAGACAGCAGGCAGCAGACAGCAGACAGCAGGCAGCAGACAGCAGGCAGCAGACAGCAGACAGCAGGCAGCAGACAGCAGGCAGAGACAGCAGCAGCAGACAGAGACAGCAGGCAGCAGACAGCAGGCAGCAGACAGCAGGCAGCAGACAGCAGACAGCAGGCAGCAGACAGCAGGCAGCAGACGAGCAGACGCAGACGCGGCAGCAGACGCAGAGCAGACAGCAGGCAGCAGATGCGGCGCAGACAGCAGGCAGCAGAGAGGCAGCAGACAGCAAGCAGACAGCAGGAGCAGACAGCAGACAGCAGGCAGCAGACAGCAGGCAGCAGACAGCAGACAGGCAGCAGACAGAGACAGCAGACAGCAGGCAGCAGACAGAGACAGCAGACGAGGCGCAGACAGCGGCAGCAGACAGCGGCAGCAGACGAGCAGGCAGCAGACAGCAGCAGCAGACAGCAGGCAGCAGACAGCAGACAGCAGACAGCAGGCAGCAGACAGCAGGCAGCAGACAGCAGACAGCAGGCAGCAGAGAGCAGACAGCACAGCAGACAGCAGGCAGCAGAAGCAGACAGAGAGCAGACAGCAGGCAGCAGACAGCAGGAGAGACAGAGGCAGCAGACAGCAGGCGCAGACAGCAGACAGCAGGCAGCAGACAGCAGGCGCAGCGCGGAGCAGACAGCAGGCAGCAGACGCAGACAGAGACAGCAGGCAGCAGACAGGCAGACAGCAGACAGCAGGCAGCAGACAGCAGGCAGCAGACAGCAGAGCGGCAGCAGACAGCAGGCAGCAGACAGCAGACAGCAGGCAGCAGAGCAGCAGATTGCGCGCAGACAGCAGGAGCAGACAGCAGGCAGCAGGCAGCAGACAGCAGGCAGCAGACAGCAGACAGCAGACAGCAGGCAGCAGACAGCAGACAGCAGGCAGCAGACAGCGGAGCAGATCAGCAGCCAGACAGCAGCGCAGACAGCAGACAGCAGGAGCAGACAGCAGGCAGCAGACAGCAGACAGAGGCAGCAGACGCAGGCAGCAGACAGCAGGCGCAGACAGCAGGCAGCAGACGAACGGGCAGCAGACAGCAGGCAGCAGACAGCAGCAGCAGACAGCAGACAGTAGGCAGCAGACAGCGAGCGGCAGCAGACAGCAGACAGCGGCAGCAGACAGCAGGCAGCAGACGGCAGGCAGGCAGCAGCAGACAGCAGACAGCAGACAGCAGACAGCAGGCAGCAGACAGCAGGCAGCAGACAGCAGACAGCAGGCGCAGCTGCAGACAGCAGGAGCAGAAGAGGAGCAGGCAGAGACAGCAGGAGCAGACGCAGGCAGCAGACAGCAGCAGCAGACAGCAGACAGCAGGCAGCAGACAGCAGGCAGCAGACGAGCAGACAGCAGACTGCCAGCAGACGAGCAGGCGCAGACAGCAGACAGGCAGCAGACGGCGCAGCAGACAGCAGCAGCAGACAGCAGACGCAGACAGCAGGCAAGACGAAGCAGACAGAGCAGACAGCAGGCAGCAGACAGCAGAAGCAGCAGGCAGCAGAAGCAGAGCAGACAGCAGGCGCAGAAGCAGACAGCAGGCAGCAGACAGCAGACAGACAGCAGACAGCAGACAGCAGACACAGACGCACAGCAGACAGCAGGCAGCAGACAGCAGGCAGCAGACAGCAGACAGCAGCAGCAGACAGCAGACAGCAGACGCAGGCAGCAGACAGCAGCAGAGCAGCAGCAGACAGCAGAAGCAGGCAGCAGACAGGCAGCAGACAGCAGGCAGCGGCAGCAGACAGCAGCAGCAGACAGCAGGCAGCAGACGCAGACAGCAGGCAGCAGATGCAGCAGCAGACGCAGACAGGGCAGCAGACA
The DNA here is from genome assembly GCF_905237065.1 of Salmo salar. Classification (NCBI taxonomy): domain Eukaryota; kingdom Metazoa; phylum Chordata; class Actinopteri; order Salmoniformes; family Salmonidae; genus Salmo; species Salmo salar. The sequence goes on from NW_025547560.1 coordinate 52,844, forward strand.
GCAGGCGCAGACAGCAGACGCAGGCAGCAGACAGCAGGCAGCAGACAGCAGAGCAGCAGACAGCACAGACAGCAGGCAGCAGACAGCGCAGCAGGCAGCAGACAGCGGCAGCAGACAGCAGACAGCAGCGCAGACGCGCAGCAGACAGCAGGCAGCAGACAGCAGGCGCAGACAGCAGAAAGCAGGCAGCAGACAGCAGGCAGCAGACAGCAGAGACGCAGGCAGCAGACGGCAGAGCAGCAGGCAGCAGAAGCAGCAGCAGACAGCAGGCAGCAGACAGCAGACAGCAGATGCAGGCAGCAGACAGCAGACAGCAGACAGCAGACAGCAGGCAGCAGACAGCAGGCAGCAGACAGCAGGCAGCAGGCAGCAGACAGCAGGCAGCAGACAGCAGACAGCAGAGCGGCAGCAGACGTGCAGGCAGCAGACAGCAGACAGCAGGCGCAGAGAGCAGACAGCAGATGCAGGCAGCAGACAGCAGGAGCAGACAGCAGCGCAGGCAGCAGACAGCAGGCAGCAGACAGCAGACGCAGCAGACAGCAGACAGCAGGCAGCAGACAGCAGACAGCAGACAGCAGGCAGCAGACAGCAGGCAGCAGACAGCAGGCAGCAGACAGCAGGCAGCAGACAGCAGACAGCAGGCAGCAGACAGCAGGCAGCAGACAGCAGGCAGCAGACAGCAGACAGCAGGCAGCAGACAGCAGGCAGCAGACAGCAGGCAGCAGATGCGGCAGCAGACAGCAGACAGCAGACAGCAACAGCAGACAGCAGGCAGCAGACAGCAGGCAGCAGACAGGCAGCAGAAGCAGACAGCAGACAGCAGACAGCAGACGCAGGCAGCAGACAGAGGCAGCAGACAGCAGCAGCAGATTGCAGGCAGCAGACAGCAGACGCGGCAGCAGACAGCAGGCAGCAGACAGCAGGCAGAGACAGCAGGCAGCAGACGGCAGGCAGACGCAGGCAGCAGACAGCAGACAGCAGGCGCAGGCAGCAGACAGCACAGCAGCAGCAGACGCGGCAGCAGACAGCAGACAGCAGGCAGCAGACAGCAGACAGCAGGCAGCAGACAGCAGGCAGCAGGCAGCAGACAGCAGGCAGCAGAGCAGGAGCAGACAGCAGCTGCAGACAGCAGGCAGCAGACAGAGCAGCAGAACAGCAGAGACAGCAGGCAGCAGACAGCAGCAGAGACAGCAGGCAGCAGACAGCAGGCAGCAGGGCGGCAGCAGAGCAGCAGCAGACAGCAGGCAGCAGACAGCAGACAGCAGACAGCAGACAGCAGACAGCAGGCAGCAGAAGCAGGCAGCAGACAGCAGGCAGCAGACAGCAGGCAGCAGATCAGCAGGCGCAGACAGCAGGCAGCAGACAGCAGACAGCAGGAGAGACAGCAGGCAGCAGACAGCGCAGACAGCAGGGCAGACAGCAGGCAGCAGACAGCAGGCAGCAGACAGCAGGCAGCAGACAGCAGACAGCAGTGCAGCAGCAGACAGCGGCAGCAGACAGCAGACAGAGCAGCAGACAGCAGGCAGCAGACGCAGATGCAGACAGCGGCAGCAGACAGCAAGAGACAGCAGATGCAGCAGCAGGAGCAGACAGCAGGCAGCAGACAGCAGGCAGCAGACAGCAGAGCAGCAGACAGCAGACAGCAGGCAGCAGACAGCAGGCGCAGACAGCAGGCAGCAGACAGCAGGCAGCAGACGGCAGGCAGCAGACAGCAGGCAGCAGACAGCGGCAGCAGACAGCACGAGGAGCAGACAGCAGACGCACGCAGACAGCAGGCAGCAGACAGCAGACAGCAGACAGCAGGCAGCAGACAGCAGACAGCAGACAGCAGACAGCGGCAGCAGACAGCAGGCAGCAGACAGCAGAGCAGAGCAGACAGCAGGCAGCAGACAGCAGACAGCAGACAGCAGGCAGCAGACAGCAGGCAGCAGACAGGCAGGCAGCAGACAGCAGACAGCAGACAGCGGCAACAGACAGGGCAGCAGATAGCAGACAGAGACAGCAGCAGCAGACAGCAGGCAGCAGACAGCAGACAGCAGACAGCAGACACAGAGCAGAAGAGCGCAGACAGCAGGCAGCAGAAGCGGCAGAAAGAAGCAGGCAGCAGACAGCAGGCAGCAGACAGCGGCAGCAGAGCAAAGACCAGCAGACAGCAGACAGCAGCAGAGACAGCAGGCAGCAGATGGCAGACAGCAGACAGCAGACACAGACAGCAGACAGAACAGCCGTAGCAGACAGCAGGCAGCAGACAGCAGGCAGCAGACAGCAGGCAGCAGACAGCAGAGGCAGGCAGCAGACGCAGACAGCGCAGCAGACAGAGCAGCAGACGAGCAGACAGCAGCAGACAGAGCAGACAGCAGACGCAGAAGACAGCAGACAGCAGGCAGCAGACAGCGGAGCAGACAGCAGGCAGCAGACAGCAGGCAGCAGACAGAGACGCAGGCAGCAGACAGCAGACAGCAGCAGCAGACAGCAGGCAGCAGACAGCAGACAGCAGAGCAGACAGCAGACAGCAGACAGCAGACAGCAGGCAGCAGACAGCAGGCAGCAGACAGCAGACAGCAGATAGCAGGCAGCAGACAGCAGACGCAGACAGAACAGCAGGCAGCAGACAGCAGGCAGCAGACAGCAGGCAGCAGACAGCAGGAGCAGACAGCAGGCAGCAGACAGCAGAAGCAGGAGCAGAAGCAGACAGCAGACGCGGCAGCAGAGCAGACAGCAGGCAGCAGACAGCAGGCAGCAGACAGCAGGCAGCAGAGCGCAGACAGCAGGAGCAGACAGCAGACAGCAGACAGCAGGAGCAGACACAGGAGAGGCAGCAGACAGCAGGAGCAGACAGCAGGCAGCAGACAGCAGATTGCAGGCAGCAGACGCAGGCAGCAGACAGCAGCAGCAGACAGCAGGCAGCAGACAGCAGAGCGCAGGCAGCAGACAGCGGCAGCAGACAGCAGACAGCAGACAGCAGGCGCAGATTGAGGCAGCAGACAGCAGACGGCAGCAGACAGCGCAGCAGACAGCAGAGCAGAGACAGCAGGCAGCAGAGCAGACAGCAGACAGCAGACAGCAGGCAGCAGACAGCAGGCAGCAGATGCAGGCAGCAGACAGAGACAGCAGCAGAGACAGCAGACAGAGAAGCAGACAGCAGGCAGCAGACAGCAGGCAGCAGCGCAGAAGCAGGCAGCAGACAGCAGGAGCAGACAGCAGAGCAGACAGCAGACAGCAGGCAGCAGGCAGCAGATGCAAGCAGACAGCAGATGCAGAGACAGCAGGCAGTAACAGCAGACAGCAGGCAGCAGACAGCAGGCAGCAGAGAGGCGCAGCAGGCAGCAGACAGCAGGCAGAGATGAGAGCAGAAGAGACAGAGGCAGCAGACAGCAGCAGCAGACAGCAGAAAGCAGCAGACAGAGACAGCAAGAGCAGCAGCGCAGACAGCGGAGCAGACAGCAGGCAGCAGACAGCAGACAGCAGGCAGCAGAAGCAGACAGCAGGCAGCAGACAGCAGGCAGCAGACAGCAGGAGCAGACAGCAGGAGCAGCAGCAGACAGCAGGCAGCAGACAGCAGACAGCAGACAGCAGGGCAGACAGCAGACAGCAGACAGCAGGCAGCAGAGTGCAGACAGCAGGAGCAGACAGCAGAGCAGCAGACACAGACGAGAGGCAGCAGACAGCAGACAGCAGGCAGCAGACAGCAGGCAGCAGGCAGCAGAACAGGCAGCAGACAGCAGGAGAAGCAGACGCAGACAGAGACACAGGCAGACAGCAGGCAAGACAGCAGACGCACAGAGACGCAGGCAGCAGAGCAGCAGCAGCAGACAGCAGCAGCAGACAGCAGGCAGCAGACAGCAGACAGCAGGGCAGACAGCAGACGTGCAGACAGAGGACGAGCAGACAGCAGACAGCAAGCAGACAGCAGGCAGCAGACAGCAGACAGCAGGCAGAGACAGAGGAGCAGACAGCAGACAGAGACAGCAGGCAGCAGACAGAGACAGCAGGCAGCAGACAGAGGCAGCAGACAGCAGCAGCAGACAGAAGAGCAGACAGCAGAAGAGACAGCAGACAGAGGCAGCAGATGCAGCAGACGAGGCAAGAGCAGACAGAGACAGCAGACAGAGCAGCAGACAGCAGGCAACAGAAGCAGACGCAGGACAGACAGCAGACGCAGCAGGCAGCAGACAGAAGCAGACAGAGACAGCAGCAGAAGCAGAGCAGAAAGATACAAACAAGAGACAGAATGAACAGACAGAGGCAGCAGACAGCAGGAGCAGACAGCAAGCAGACAGCAGGCAGCAGACAGCAGACAGCAAGCAGACAGAGAAGCAGGCAGAGACAAGAGACAGCAGACAGGCAGGCAGCAGACAGCAGACAGCAGACAAAGCAGACAGCAGGCAGCAGACAGCAGACAGCAGAAGCAGGCAGCAGACAGAGAGGCAGCAGACAGCAGGATAGCAGAAAGCAGGCAGCAGACAGCAGGCAGCAGACAGCAGACGGAGCAGCAGACAGAAGAGACAGAGGCAGAGACAGAGAGCGCAGCAGACAGCAGACAGCAGCAGCAGCAGAAGAGACGAAGCAGACAGCAGCAGAGACAGCAGACAGCAACGCAGCAGAGCAGAGACAGAGGAAGACAGCAGACTGCAGCACAGACAGAGAAGAAGAGAAGCAGAAACAGCAGACAGCAGGCAGAAGACAGAGCAGCAGAAGCAGACAGTAGGCAGCAGACAGAAGAAGCAGGAGAAGCAGGCAGAGACAGCAGACAGCAGGAGCAGACGAGAGGCAGAGAAAGAAGAGAGAGAAGAGACAGCAGCAGCAGAAACAGGCAGAGAGCAGACAGGAGAGACAGCAGGCAGAGACAGAGGAGAGAAGAGGAGCAGAAGGCAGCAGATGCAGACAGCAGCAGCAGAAGCAAAGAGACAGAGGAAGAAGAGACAGAGAAGAGACGAGAAGCAGAAGAGAAGAAAGAGAAAGAAGAGAAGAAGAGAAAGACAGCAAAGAGCAGACAGCAGGCAGAGAAGAGACAGCAGGAGAAAGACAGAGGAAGAAGCAGGAAGAAGCAGAGAACAGAAGAGACGAGGACAGAGAAGCAGCAGACAGCAGATCAGAGACAGCAGCAGCAGACAGAGCAGCAGAAAGGAGCAGACAGCAGACAGCAGGCAGAGACAGACAGCAGAAGCAGACAAGACACAGACAGAGAAAACAGAGAAAGGAGAGACAGGCAGCAGCAGACAGCAGACAGAGAGCAGAAGAGAAGGCAGCAGAAGAGAAAAGCAGAAGAGGCAGCAGAAGAGAACAGACAGCAGAAAGAAGCAGGAGAGAAGAGAAGAGAGAGAACAGCAGAAAGAAGAGCAGAGAAGAGGAGAAGCAAAGAAAGAATAAGGCAGCAGACAGCAGAGCAGAAAGAAGAGAAGAAGAGAGAAGCAGAAGCAGAAGAAGAGAGAAGCAACAGAGAGAAAGTAGCAGATAGCAGACAAGAAGAGACAGTAGCGCAGTAGATAGATAGACATAAAGGTAGTAGAC